>NW_026267222.1:506539-512366 GCF_000697945.3 Frankliniella occidentalis
TGCTAATTGATTTGTTGGTTTGACCCCAAGGAGTTTGGGATGGTGGAGGGAGTCATAATTAAGAAGCAGGTCAAATGAATTCGATTTCCCCTTGGATACAGCCTGGGGGGAGATTTTATGTTGCGGGGGAGTGCACTCGTTTATTTTTAGTCAAAGTTGTCGTTTATTTTGTATCTTTCGGAGTGCCCGTGATACGGAAACTTAGTCGAGTAGATTTTTTTTAATGGCGAGTTATCTAAATGATGTACTAGAAGTTTATTTTTATTTTTGGCACAAGACAAGGGAAAGGGGTCGTTTGGGGAAGGCAGGCAGCAGAGTGGGAGTGAAGCTTTTTAGGATAGGACAATGAGTTACCCTGTGCATTCTGCGCTTGTGAAAACCGATCGAAAGCTCGTCGACTGCGTGCATCTAAAAGCCCAGTTGTAACTGCATAACGGGCTCGGTGCAGCTTTGTGGTCGGCCTTTGACTTTTGATAATGTGTCTGGTTGGACTGGTAATGGCTTATTTCGCCGACTATCTGAGCGGCAGACACGCCTGCTTGGGTGTAATGACATGGTAATCTGGGGCAGAGGCCGTCCGGCCGAACGCATCAGTGAGAGAGCGACGGAGAGACGCTGAGGTGCACGAACTGGATCCGTTGAGCATGGGAAGGCCGTGGGGCCGCTGACCCTGAGTGCCGTGTCCTTTGGGAGACCACGCATGGCCAAACGAAGGGCAATTAACATTACTTGGAGGATCTTCAAAGGTTTTTGTCGGAGACCCCCAAGTTTAGCAGGGCGTGATCCCCGGAGCTGTTTGACATCCAGAACCAGTTCGCTTATCCGGAGGACTCCCTGCTATCCGAGCATTGACAGCACAGCACAAGTTGTCCGACAGGGCCCCATGTAACCTGACGTTCGACCTCAAGACCTTTCCATCACGATGGCTTCCGACTTTGGGAGTGACCCTGGCTGTGCCGTGGTCCCTGCATATAGCACCGACATCGCCCTCTTTTTCATTTATATTTTGCCGTTATTTTCGCGTCTCGTCTTGCGCTATCTCCGGCTGACGGTGCACGTGACCGCCCTGTTTGCACGGCCGCGTACGGGGCTGTTTTTCTCTTCTTTTTTTTGTTGCACCAAAGAAACTGGTGCAAATACCAACACAGCAGCTACGACAGCTGATGCGAGCGAAACCTGCAGCTGCAGTTGAACCTCCCTCGATGTACGGTTGCCCCCGAGACGGTCACGCAGCTCCTTCCGCATGTTTGAGGTGTAGAAGTGCGTGATTAGTGTAACACGGCAAAAACGGCTGCTTGATTTTCAGGAACTCTTATGGGAGCTCAACACGGGACCTGCTTGAAATCCAAGCAGCCGTTTTTGCCGTGCAACGGCTGACAAAGTCAAGTGTGAGAGAAATGACTTATGCCAAAGGCAGCCTGCCATATTATAAATGCAATCAATGGCAAACCTGACCTGACCTCGGACTTCTCGCGTAGCCGGTAGGGAAGTTCATATGGGGATGGGTGGGATGGGGCTGGGTTCATACCGGGCAAAAAAAAATTATACCGATATCAGACATCAGAAATTTTGTTGGGATTTTGTTTCAGATTGATAAAAATATGGTCCTGAAATCCCTGAAATCGGCATACATCCAATATCGGTGATATTAGACGTTCGTCCTGCAGCTATATCCATTCACTCTCGTGTACGAAAGCATACATTATATACCTTATCTTGGCACTCATTTTGTAACGTTCACAATAACGAAGTAGCCACAGACATTCTCAAGGATTTTACAGTGTAGTTATGGCTGCCACAGTGTCACACCGAATATGTTTGATATCGCTTTACGATTACTGCTTCGCTGTAATTCCTTTGTTATTCACTGTAATTCCTTTGTAATGCGCTGTCCCATTATCGCAGATCACATGGATGTAGCTTGAAAGCTCAAAGGGGTATTCACTGAAGTGGAGAGGAGTCTACAGATTTGGGCTGTCTAGGGCAGTCTTGAGTATCTGATGTTTCAAGGAGAAATGGTGTAGACAAAGTCGCAGTTGCGCGTAGGTTTCCCACGCCTTTGATTTTGACACACGGCCCGGCCCGCGGTGATCTTTCCATGGGCAAATAAGTCCTCATGGATCGTCCTCTGCGCGGCTTCTTCCTGACCATGCGCTTGTCCTGCTCCCCTTCCCCATTTTGCTCCTGAAAGCCCATGTCGCGTGTCCTTCCTGGAAAAGGCAACGACTCGTGCAAATCGCTCCGTTATCGGCTCCTCTTCAGAGAGAGAGAGAGAGAGAGAGAGAGAGAGAGAGAGAGAGAGAGAGAGAGAGAGAGACGGTGATACGGGCAGCAGCTGTGCGGGGGGGCCAGTGTGGGCCAGCGCTATGCCATTGCGGATCGCTGAGCCGACTGTAATATGAGAAATTGCCGCTCCGCCAGGGTCGGGCCTGGCTGGGCTGGGCCGGGGCGCGCACTTGCGGCGCACTCGTGTTGTACACAGCGGATCCAGATGCGAATTTAATTTAGTTCCGGGGCGGGCGCTTTCCGGGCGGGCGGCGCGGCGAGGGAGGACAGACCTTGGGGCCTTATTTCCCATTGTCCCATGTCACGCAGTGTCGCCCGGAGCCTCGCCCGGAGCGCTGAGCAGGACGGAAATAAACGTCGCAGTTGCAAGGAACCCCTGCCCTGCTAATCCCAAGACGGGCGCGCATCGCGAGCGCATCGCGGACATTATATGCCAATTTTATCACGATGCTCCACATCCTATATAGGAACTCCTAAACGCATACTGTCGTAAATCGCAAATGAAACGGGGCGATTGTTGTTTGGTTTCCCAAAAGGCTTCCCTTTTCTCCTCGATGGTAATAGGTATTCCCGCGGGAACGTCAGAGCAGCCAACATTATTCTTGTTGCTTTTGAAAGGGGGGCCCTCCCCCGCGTGGGCGCCGCGCCGGTAGCTTGGTCACGGGGCCTCTGTGTCTCCCGTGTGATGTGGCGGGGCGTGGCGGGGCGTGGCGCCGAGTGGCGGGGGCGCTAATTTTAGCGGTGCGGTGGGAGCCCCCCGCCCGCAGACTGCGAGTCAAGTAAAAGGCGTCCTTTTCCTGTCCCTTTTTTCTTTTTTCGATCGCCATTTCGGGGCGCGGGTTCGCCGCGGCATACGACGTTTGCTGGCACCATATTGGCGGTGCGGCGGGGACGCGCGCTCATGGGACGCCACATTATGCCATTTAAAGCGATGTCGAAACGGGATCGTTCCTCGGAATAATGCTGCTGCAGAACCAACCAACCGTATGTTGCTTTGTTGATATGCGCTCCAACGTGGCGCGAGTGCTACTGACACCTGCTCCATCACACCCCCGTGCGTCCACTCCACTCTCTGGTCCGCTCGCTCCAGTTGGTCCTCTCTATTCGGTCGTTCGATCATTCGTGGCGATCACATCGCCGGTCCGATCGATAATGGCTGTCGCCCGTTCACCGCGGCGTTGACGATCACGCCACTCGCCGGCGCCCTCGTGCGTGCGTGCGTGCGTGTGCGTGGCGAAGGTCGCCAGGCTGGGTTGAGCTAGGGCGCCTGCCTCGAGGCGGGGGTTGGCCTGCTGTTACAATAATAGCTTTTCCCATCCCAAACGGAATGCGTGTGTATCTTGTCTCGCCGCCTTGGTCCGGGACGGCCCGGGACGGCCCGGGACGGGTATCCCTGACGGCTCCGGCCGGGGTGCAGTCACGTGCCAGAGGAGGCCGCATTCGTCACGGGCTCAGCGGCGGTGAAGAAGCACCACCTGTTCCCGTCTGACGCGACGGCATAGGGGCTTAAGGAGGCGGCCGGGGCCGGGCCGGGGCGGGGAGGCCGCGCCTCCGTCTGGGATCGGCTTTGGAGGCTGCAGAGGGCTGCGGCGGCCAACTCCATTCAGTGCGCTCGATCCCAGGACCCAAGTGCCTGTTGCCGTGTACACTGTAAACAGGCACCGCCGCGCTGAGTTGTGCGGTAGCGACACCTCTCCTCTTTTGGAAACAATGTTGCGTTTCGATAGCTGCGATGGATATTCGCTTGGGAATTCTTCCAGTGCCGCCCTTTAACAGGAAAAACCTGTCAACAAGTTTCTCTTTTTGCAATGTCCTATTTCGTGGTGGAACCATATTCCTCTTACGATAAACTTACTTTATTATTTCATTGTGGAACTGCGTTCTTAATTGAAGATGAAAATCCTCTTAATATCTCCTCTTGTTTCCATATGTATTGCACCTTACCGCTCATAGCTCGCCAAACAGGATACTTTGGGTTGCAGAGGACTCTCTTCGAAGGTGGCGCAGTACCATACGGTAGTCATTCGATCTGAAGGATCTCTAAGGTCCAAATCCCATCTACGCTTGGATAAGATAAATGACTCTTATCTTTTGAGGCTTTTTGAAGATTTCCTGAAGAGAACATTCCTCTTGATGCAATCTTTTCTAATTTCGATGATACGGTGATTTCCTGAAGAGCATCTTAAAAGTATCTTACAGTACGGGAAGAGTTATGCTCGTAAGGTTTGTTCGCGCGTATGGGCGCGGCTGCACGCCGCTGAACCTTGGGCGATAACATTACATCGTATATATTTAAGGAATCGAAGGACGAGCGCGCGGCCGCAGGCGGGCGCGGTGGTTGCGGTGCGCTATGACATGACTGCGCGCCTATCGTCGTGTGTTTGAAGAGCTGCACCTTCCGGCACATTCCCCCTATTAATCGTTCTTACACGCACTGCACAACTGCACACCTACCTACCTGCACGACGCTGTCTGTCGTCGCAGCGACCTCGCTCGCGCGTTGATGTACTCATGTCCATAAGTACACACTACTATCACGTGTTGAACGGAATTAAAGACATTGACTAGCCAATCATGGGGGAAATTATTATTATCACGATCTTGCTGCTGACTGGCAATTTTGCTTATACAACCACGGATAATAAAATAGATTTGTAATCTGTACAAAAGTGATTTATAATGCGTTTCTTACTCCTTGAAGAATTCAATAGTTGCGTGGAGCTGTGGCTGATTTGCATATCTCTTTCTGTCTCTAATCTATTCTGGGCGAGACGACAAAATTCCTGGCTGAACACCTTAGATCACGCTGTTACGTAAAGCAACTCTGGAGGCGAGGAGGATGTCCGCTGGCTTGTGGTTATAATCTCTGTTAGTTAGGAGAACCTCTCTTTGTTAACTTCGAGTCGTTCCTAGGCGTTAAGGTTAAGAACGCATCTAATATTTGCGGCTTTATTCGCCCCTACCACCTGATTTCATGAGTAGTAACTTTTCAGTAATGAAAACATTGGAATACGTACATTTGAAAAACGGTGCGGCGGTCAGTGAGGTCGTGCCAAGGACGGAGACGTGTCGTTCGCACCGCACAGCTGGAAACACACCACCACACCAGCGGATGGGATGGGCGGACCGCCTGTCCAGCGGTGGATAGGCAACGCGCCCTGCACCGGAGTCGAGCGGCGGCTACATCTCCGGGGGCTTAGCTCCTGGCCAGCGGGCGATAGGCAACACGCTTCACTCTGGAGCCGCGCGGCTGCCTACACGCTGCCATCCTGGGGGCCTAGCGCCCGGCCAGCGGACGATAGGCCACGTGCCTTGCACCGGAGTCGAGCGGCGGCTGCCTGTCCGGGGGCTTGGCGCACGGCCAGCGGCTGATAGGCAACGTGCCACGCATCGGAGTCGAGTGGCTGCCTACCCGCTGCCTTCCTTGGGCTAGCGCCCAGCCAACAGCCGATAGGCAACGTGCACTGCACCGGAGTCGAGCGGGTGCCGACCCGCTGCCTTTCTGGGGGGCTAGCGCCCAGCCAACGGCCGATAGGCAACG
>NW_026267222.1:515866-545029 GCF_000697945.3 Frankliniella occidentalis
ATCTTAATATTTTAAATATCATTAAAATTTGTCCAGTTTACCATCTGGAATGTTGCGCAACGCTGCTGTCCGCCGCAATGTGTTCGTCGCTTTGCATCAGCCCGCACAGCGTGCTGCTTGGACACTTATTAATGGCAAACGTCAAGTCATTAAAGCAACTTGTTGCCGCGCTCAGTGTACGGCTTGTGTGTGGGAGGAAGAGTTCGAACTTGGCTAATTTTAATTAACTGTCGCCCACTTAATTTTTCAAAACCTATTTTGTTTATTCTTTTCAAATGCGTTGTTTTTTGTTTTTTTTACTGCCATGCAGCTCATGGGAACCTCTCCCTTCCTCCGCGAACCCGCGCATGCTCCGTTATTCTTTCCCCACATACCTCGCTCTCGCTTGGATTCTCTGTTATAATCTTTGTGTTTGCTATAACGCCGCCCACTCCCCCCTCCCTTTTTTTCTCCGTCATACCCACCCACCCATAGAAATCTGTGATCGAACCGCGACGGCGATCAACATCGAATCAGCGTCGGTTTGATCGCAAGTTTCTGGTTTGGAATCCCAATACCCGCTCGCCGCCTCCTCGGTTAATAATTATTTATGTGACTTGCTTGACTGACCTTGCGGGGCACACTCCAGCAGTACCTCGAACCGTTACTCGTGTTTACATCACAGTTCTGCCACAGCACGCCCGCTATTTTCTTTATTATTATTATTATTATGAATATTTACTGTTACAATCCCGCCGTAACGGCTGGCTGTCCTAGCCAAGGCTGGGGGTGAATGAGCGGGTGTAGCGGGATGAATGATCCCCAAGAGGAAGGGGAACCCCCTGTCGACCGTCAACGTTAAAATTGTTTCAAATTTGTCATTTTTACCTTTTGTAGTCAAAGTAGCAGTCCTCTGAGGTAGTTACATTGACGTCTTTAAATACATGAAAGATGGCCAAAACAGCTGTGTTTTAACCCTCTTAGACTTTGTGCTGTCCCTTGGTCGGCGTTACCTTGCCAAGTTATGGTGTCAGTTATTGCGTTCAAGTCGCGTGGAAGTCTGGGACGACTCGCGCGCACTCGAAAGTGATGCGTTTGCGGTGTAGATTAGATCATCTACTCCGATAAAGGGGATGCATAACTGATTCCACGAGGTTCGAATCGCGTCGCGTCGGTGGATTAGTATAGCTTGCTCAACTTTTTTCTCAAACTGCAAGAAAAAATAATTTTAGGTAGAATTGTTTGAGTTGTACTTAATTTATGAGTTGTGTAAAATGTGGCCATTGCCTAGGCCCTCTTTCCATTTTTCTGTAGCTTAAAAGAGTCGGGTGTTCCGACTTTGGTCGATTGCGACTGAATTCCCTGTTTTACCCTGATGCTATTTTCGAGTGTTCCCTCAAATGCTCTGCCTCCGCCACGCCACGCCCCTCTTCCGTTGGCAGTGTAAAGTAGTAACCTTTAGGCCTCATTGTTCTGGCTTGCCTCTGGCAACCCTCCCGCCGTGTCGCTCTGTCTCGCTCCCTTTCGCCCACCCCCTCTTGTGGCTGGGGTGCGCGCGTGAAGGAGCGAGAGCAGTTGCCTCCGTGTCCCCCAACATCAACATGACGTTGTCGCTTGAGCCCCGCGGTGGACATCCTCCTCCGTTGCCATGTTGTTTCATGGAGTTCACAGCACAATATGTTTACCACGGTAGAAAAGGGAAAAGTAAAGAAAGGGGAAAAAAACGACAACAGCGGACTCGATTTTTAAAGAGAATGTTGGACTTTATAAAACCAATTAAAACCTACATCATTATTTTGACCGATTTTGATTCACTCCAATGTCATTGTCAAAACCTGAATCATTTCGCCCATTGCAATTACTTGTAAGTTATACCCTACCTACAAGTCGGCGGTGACGCTAATGTGATCAAGTATCTTTAGTGGTTTTACTGGGCGTAGTGGGAAAACAATTTAATCCAACCCTCTTATAGAATATTATAAAATTTATAAGCACAACCTATTAAAGCCTAGGAAATAGGAAAAACTCAAAAAAAATCCTGTATGCTCAACTGAAGGAAATTTCTTATTATTTGTGACTTAAACTCCTTTTTTTCTGTTTCAGCTTATAAATTTCAAGAAAATCTTTTGAGAACTATGATACAAATTGAGAACACCTTCTTCTCACTGGGGGAGTCATGCGCCAGAAATTGTCTCATTATTTGCGATCGTGGTGCCATGGACGCAAGTGCATGTAAGTAAAAACCACTTAACTACATCTAGAAAAAATGAGAGTTGAAAATTCAACCTTAAGTGTCTAGTCTAGACAACCTTAGGTGTATTACAGTGGTACCTACATCACATGTGAGGTAGCCATAAACCACTGTTACATGTCATTAGGTTGTGTTGATATATTTTTTTATAATAT
Source organism: Frankliniella occidentalis (assembly GCF_000697945.3). NCBI lineage: Eukaryota > Metazoa > Arthropoda > Insecta > Thysanoptera > Thripidae > Frankliniella > Frankliniella occidentalis. The sequence goes on from NW_026267222.1 coordinate 518,252, forward strand.
GTAGAATGTAGATAAAGATAACTGACACACTTTCTTTCATGCTCTGTTTTGCTGTTGCTGCTGAAAATTTTTGACTTAATCAGATGGTAAGATATGACAGTTAAAATATTCCAACTGTCATTTCCCTTGATTCTCATAGGTGCTGGTTGCGACTGGTGTGTTCTGGTGGTTGTTTAATTTTCTCTGTTTTGTACTTAGACCTAGACTAGATAGATTTTGATAGTTTGCTATACTTCTAGCTCAGTTCAGCTATCTTAGCAGCCAAGGATTAAGGGAGAGAAAATTAATATCTAAATGTAGTGTTGTGATTGCTTGCTTGTATGTATTTTATTTCCGTCAGTGGAAGTCAAAGGGATCTTCAGTGCAACATTTAAATAATTGTACTTTTCAACATTTCTGTTTCAGTCATATCTACAGAAAAGTGGGAGTATATGCTGGCTTCAAATAATTTGAATAATGTGGATCTGAGAGATAATCGATACAACCATATTATTCACCTTGTGTCAGCTGCTAATGGGGCTGAAGATTTCTATTCTACAGAGGTATGTCTTAAAATGAGAAATATTTTGACTTATGGTCTTTGTGCCTGTGACAAATGAATGAAACTTTTGCTTTTCAGGACCATGTGTGTCGAAGTGAAGGTGTCGAGACGGCAAGAGAATTAGATTACAAGGCTGCTGCAGCATGGGTTGGACATCCATACTTTGATGTGATTGACAACTCTACTGATTTTGAGACCAAAATATGTAGAATGATTTCGGTATTATATTTGTTTAAATTAGAAAAAAATTATGTTTTAATGTATTTGCTTTGTTCTCTCATCTATTGCTTTCATTCCATCAGAGTATATGCCAGAAGCTTGGAATTGATGTTGGAGACAGACTTCTCACTAATTCTCGCAAGCTGAAGTTTCTTGTCCGAGGTCCTCTGCCTGCAGACCCTGATTTCCCACCATTCCAAGACTTTGATGTTGTTCATAACTATCTTCAATCCAACACTCCCCAGCTTCAAGCTCGACTCCGCAAACGAGGCCAAAAAGGTACTTCCCTATCTTACTTATGATGGATTAGAATCTAATTGGTTGCTGAGCACTGAGCACCTGTTTCATGGAGGTTTTTTTTTTTCCAGGTCATTGGAGCTACATTCACACTATCAGAAAACCAAAGCTTCGTGGGCAAGTTGTTGAGGTGAAAACACAACTCACCCATCGTGACTACATCAACATGCTTGCTCAGCGAGATGATTCTCATTTTACTATATTCAAAAAACGGCGGTGCTTCTTAATCAACAATCAATATTTTCAATTGGATATTTATCGTGAGCCTAGTCACCCAAGGTAAAATATCACCAATTTAAATGTATTATTTGTCTATGTTAAGATAACATTAAAAGTAAATAACATACTTTGAACAGGAAAAATGTCACCTCACTAAACTTGGTTGATTTTATTGATTTTTGCAGGTGTAAAGGATTGGTTTTGTTGGAGACATACACGGCCCTGGACTCAATTGAGAATATTCTGCCTCCCTTTCTCACTGATGTCGTGGATGTTACTGGGAACCCTGCGTATTCCATGTTCAACCTCTCACTGAAAGAGGAGTGGAATGCAACAAATAAGTTTTGCCATGGGCTGAAAGGTAAACGATTGTCAAATGGTTGTTCAGAGGGAAAATGTTGTGCTAACTATCATGAATAAAGAGTTTCCTTCCAATTAAGTTTCTGTCCTGCATTAACAAAATCTCCTGTTGCTGCACTAGATAAACATTGCTACTATACTACATTGTTGCATTGGTAGATACTACCAGAGATATCATTCTAAAGAAAATACTTATGTTACCCATAAATCTGTCTACCTCCTTTCTATATTCAGATTCTGGCATATTTTCTAATATATTTGAAACGCTGGATAAACAGGATAAATATATTTCTGATTAAAGTTGTGCACAAATGGCATTTTCTCATCCAGGCTAACTTAATAACTTACTTTTAAAGTCAAAATTACCCATCTTTGATTGCTGATTTAGAGAGGGCATTTTGTTACCAGATGAGGCAACCGGAAAGAGTTGATCTGCCCTATCTTGACTTCCTGCAGGTACGCGTCGTCGATCGTACTGCGTTTGTCATAACTAAGTTTTTGTTGTAGCTTTGTCCTTTTCTTTTTGTTCGAAGTTGGCCTATGAAGATTTGATTTTGATATTTGTCATTTTTTGTTTTAATATTCTTTTTGCTGTGTACTTATTATTTTTGTGGTAGTGCACCTGATTTTGAATGCCACATTTTTTTCTTTCCCTGTGCTGTTTTAATTATATGTGGAAACATATTTGGAACACATAATTCTCACTTATACACAAAGACAAATAAGAAGAATGATGATTGAGATTCCTATAAGTTTTTGAACCTTTAACTGCTAGAGTGTACTAAGTGCTTGGAGTCAGCTTTTAAAACTCTTGATAGTGATCATGTCTCTTTGAACTTTTCAATGCTCAAGTGAATGCAAGTTGCGTTATCTCTCTAAATGAACCAATTAATTATATTCCATTACCTTCAAGCATATTTTTCTTAGTGTGCATGATGATTATTGATGGAATGTTCTCCGAATTTGTAAACAAATTAAGCTCAAGTCCTCTTGTGTTCCATCTAAGCAGTTTCAGCTTGTGGTAGAAGCCTGTATGTTGTTAATCTCACTGATTTAGTTTTTGAACATGCTCTATAGCACTGCACTCATTCTTGAAGTTTTTGTATTCCTTTCTAAACACAAATTATTGTTTGTTTGCAGAATATTCAATAAGTGTAAACAAGAACAATACCCTGGAACCACCAGCTACAGATGCACACCTGAAGAGTGCACCTTTGGGAGATGGAAAACCTAATGGTATTTCAAATGGAGTAGCTGAAGCGGTTCCCTTGAACGGTGTTAAAAATGGCTTCTCTAATGGAGATAGTCGGGACACTCCTAATGAAACCTTTAGTGGTTTCTCATATGGCTGTATTAATAGCAATGTTTGTAGTAGCTTATCAAATGGCATCTACAAAGTTGTGTCTAATGGCTTGCATGAGAAATCAGTTGTCCCAACAAATGAGACCTTAAAAAGGGCTGAGAATGGAGAGGGGGCTACCCCTAAATTGCTTGGAGTAAATGGAGGAATCGCAGTTTCTGGCAGCTAGCTGTGACTGGAAATGGTGGGACTTTTTAAAAATGTGATTGGCATAGAAAAGCTATGTACTCTTAATCCATGGATTAATTGAAAAATTCAGTCATAGTTCACACACCAGATAGTCTCTCAGCTGTTGAGAAATAGGTACATTGGTACTTACATAGGTACTTATTACAATCTGATTAGGCCTTTCACTTCAATCCTCCTACCATTTTAAGGGGTGAAACCATTCTTATATTTGGGAAGGTATTTTGTGATTGTGCTTTAGTTGTTGAAATAAGTAGCAAGTTCTTTCTTTTAATACTATGAATTGCTAATAGTTTTCTGCAAAGATAAGTGACTTACACTAGTATAGCTTTTGCTCAATTATTCATTTTATTTATGTAGTTAACAGTATTTACATGGCTTAAGTAAGATCTGTGCTTTTACAAAGGTATTTTATAGGAAAATTCTGGAGTTTAATATGCTAGGATGTTGCCATCCTACCTAATAGCTGTCTTTTGATTTTTTTTTTATAAATGAAAAGAAAGTAATCTCTTATTTTCAACCCTTTGAATTATGTGACATGTGTGGTATCCACTAAAGTGCCTTCTTGTGGATTTTTTTGTTTTTGTGTGTGTGCCATAAGAAAAGTCTTAATCTAAAGGATTGACATCTGCAAATTAGAGGGTTTTATTCTTATTTCAAATTCTTTGGTTGAGTGAAGGATGAATATTGTCCTGTAAAAACTTACCCAGTGCCTTTTACCTGCCAGAAATATCGTTTCTCCTTAAAATCTAGACTTTCATATTATTGCATCCAACAGACCTACACTGTGCCACAAATTACAATTTAATTTAGCCGAAACTTGCCTAGTACCAAATCTATTTTTGCATAAGGGAGTTGTCTTTGATCATCTTTTGACATGCAGAAATTTGTTTATTGCATGGATAGGATTTTATTTCCAGCTCCAGCAATCAGGTTGTTATAAGAATCTAAATAGTGTAATTGTTTTTGACTTTACATAGGAATCCGTAGTGGTCACAGAGTACTGTACTGTGGAGTATTTAGCAATACATTTTAGATCTTGCTGATACAGTATTGAATCAACTCCTTGATATCATGTCTTTTCCCTCCTTTCCCTTTCTTTGGGTTATAAAATTTACCATCATTAAATTATATAAGTAAGGAAAACCAAAAGCCAAGTAATTTTCCAATCAATTGTGATACAGAATTTTCCTTACATAGGTAACATTTTTTTTGTTTTTCTTACTTTCTCTCTCACAATAGGTTGATAAGTTCAAGGAAATCAAGAGGTATTGCTTGAATAGTATTAATCATCGTCTTGTTGAAATGATATTTCAAACTTCATCTGCAGTGTACGTTATAATTGAATAAAATGTATTGAAGACAATAGGCTTCCTGGAATGAGAAGATCTCACAGTTTTTTTAAGTAATCCAGGCATAGCCTATGAGAGAGTTATTTGAAATTAGGGCTTTAAACATGGAATAGATGTAAGTTGTTTTGTGATACATTGTGTGTGTATGTGTGTGTGTGTGATGAGAATTTGTTTTAAGTACCTGCTATGATGGACTCAACTTAGCGGGACCAGCAGTTCAGATGAAATTTTCTATCCAATGTGGTTGCAGTTTATCAAAAAAATTCATACTAATATTTTGCTATCTATTTTCCTTTGCAATTTCTGATCAAGCTGTACCATAAAATTATTTTTATTGTATCTTAAACCTGAGCATATTTGTTTGAGTTCTAATGTTGTCAAAAACAATGCTTTTAAAATATGTACATCCGAGAATTTTTCATATACTAACCCAGTGTAATTTTAAAAGAAAAATGTGCGTTTTTGAATTTTATTGTGTATTTATCCATAATCAATCATCTTTGGAAAGTCACAGTGCATGCGTTGTTTATCCAGCCCAATGCAATTAATCTACTGTGTATCTGAGACATAGTTACTGCTGGATACTGTCTATTTTTTCATTTCTTCATACGATAAAAAGCAGTCTTGTTTTCTGCAAAACTTTTACCACTTTGTCAATAAACAATCCATCATCATGAGATGAGACTCACATCAGATTATTTTTATTACACCTCAAAATACATTCATTTTCAAGTGAGGTAGAAACACTAAAGTATGGGCTAGTGATAGATTTTATTCTGTCCTCTGTAGGAGAGAAAGAAGGTACAAGTTCAATCCAAGAAGGAATACAAAACTTTACAACAAAATAACAGCTGCAATAATGGAATCTAATTGCATGGCTCACAACAAAAGCCCAAACTGAACAATTGTTTAACTCTAAGTTAGTATAGAGTGTAAAAGTACAACATACACACTACTTTTACACAGTTTAACGACTTACAGAAAATAAGCCTCAATTACAACATGCATCAAATTGATTCTGCTAAGCTAGACTCATGAAAAGAAACAACTTTTTAACAGATTAGGATATGATACCCTGGAAGCATAAAATTCAAGAAATATAGTTACTTACAAGTAAAAACCCTCATGTTTTACATATGTTGGTGTATGAACCGATCACAGCCAGGCAATCCAGTGACTAAGTTGTTACCTCACATTACAATACTTGATGCAAAATTTTCTATAAATATGTACTTTATATCTTGTCTAATTAAAACATACTTTGATTTAGATACAAAATGATGATAGGTGATATAACTTGTCAAATACACAGTTCAAATCTTAAAAGTAGTTTATTGCTGGACATATCATGGGTGAGCTGAACTGGTAATTAACACAGTAACACTGAAGTTGACTAAACTTAATAATTTGTTTAGCTTTTCCATGGAGTTTCTTTCACTCTTTGCTTTTTATACCTGTTGAGAACTTTCTTACCAGGAACTAAAGTTTGACTCAGACCAGGTCTCTTCTTTCGTTTCATTTGTCCCTCTTCACCTTCATCAGCTTCAGGTTCTGGAGAGACTGAACCACCATCTGGGACTATTTGCCCAGAAACATTTCCAGCAAATGAGCTACTCTGAGATCCTCCTTGGTGCAGATCAGAATCATGAGCAAACTTGCAGTTGTGACCAAAGCGGCATCTTCCTTTCCGGTAATTCCAGCAAATCTGTTTGCCATTTATGAAACGTACCTCATCTTTGCTTGGAACCATTTTTACATGTTTTTCCAAAATAGCTTTCTTGGCAATCTCAGCTTCCACATAGGGATTAAGGAAAACTGAGTTTTTTGAAGTGGGTCCATTGGCAAAATCAGGCCTTGGTAAGGGTACTTTTGCTGTTGGAGATGACAGTTCATGCCTGTGACATGTCCAATATGTGTTAGTACCTCGAGTCAAATTAACAAATTTAGACGCATGGAGGATTAAAAATAGAGGAATTAATCAATATTGTGTTCAAGCAACTGAAAAATGAAGGTGCACTTAACAGAAAAATGAAGTTGGAAAAGTAGCGAATAGCAAAGAGAAAATCAGAAGCATGATCAAATTCCTGTTATATTTTTCTGTAGTTGTCAATTGTATACCCTTTAACTAAATATTATTAAGCAAAAATACCTAACCTAGATAGATTAATTTTACACACCTAGGCGAAGCTTCGTGATCTGATTCACTTTCATCTTCAGAACCAGAGGAGGACGAACCATAATCAGCAACAAGAGAAGACATTGTGTGGTTTTTTTAAATTAATGTAGGAAGAGTCTTAGTGGATTATTGATGTTTTCACCGCTTCTTGTCGATTTTCAATGTTTTGCATTGTTTTTCATACTTTGTTCTGCTTGTCTGGAAGCTCCATCCTTAGTCTCCCACAGAACGATGATAATAGTCCTAGGTCTCCCGAAAGTATAAATGACCCAATGTTTTTATGGCTAGTGGTTGGCTCTTCCGAGAGATGACAAGCTGAAAGAAGAACACAAATGCGCCACGTAGAAGTTTTGTTGCTGTCGCTCATTATTATCGTGTGAAAATAGGTTTTTGTACGTCAAGTTGACATTTGACAAAGTGCAATGGGTGCCGGACCAAGTGTAGAGATACCTGGAGGAGGAACTGAAGGATATCACGTTTTGCGGGTACATTTCATGACTTGTACTTCTTGATTTATTCACGGTTTCTGTTGTGTGCTGTAGCAGAAACCTCGGTGCACCTTTTTTGGCTTTCGTTATCTTTGCCAAAACTTTGGAACATATGATTGAATAATAATAAGCTTAATGAACACGAAACGTATGTTGCCAAATCTAATCATTTCTGACGAGTTTTCATCAATTCTTCGCACTCTAATTTTTTCGTAACCTATAAATGTCAAAACATTCTGTGTAGATTTTACCGGCCGTTTTCATTTGCCAGGAGTACACACTGAAATTTCTACTTCTGCTATATTTTTTTGTGGTCTTTTAAATGTCACATTTCTGTATTGAAAAAATTATTTACATGTCAATTATATTTTTTGTACAGGTTCAAGATGGTTCTCCAGGACAAAAGGCTGGACTGGAAGCTTTTTTTGATTTTATTGTAGCTATCAACAAGACAAGACTGGTAAGTTTTATTGTCAAGGTGGAGTATTCTGATATCAATTTTAAGATTTATTTAAATTGGGGATTCTGTGGCCCAGGATCAAGACAATGATACTCTCAAGGAGTTGCTGAAACAACACATTGACAAGGAAGTTCAAGTGACAGTGTATAGTAGCAAGACACAGTTAGTTCGGCAAGTGACGATCACTCCAAGTACGTCTTGGGGAGGTCAGGGCCTGCTTGGAGTGTCCATAAGATTTTGTTCCTTTGAAGGTTCCAATGAGAACATTTGGCACATTCTGGCAAGTTTATTAGTTAATTCAATGTGTCAGGTCCTTAAAGATTTTTGAATCTAATTATCATGCTGGCAATTATATTTTCTTTTATGTAGGAGGTTCATCCTTCATCGCCTGCTGAATCAGCTGGTCTTCGACCTTTCACTGATTACATCATTGGTGCCGATTCTATTCTTCATGAGAGTGAAGATCTCTTTTCCTTTATTGAAGCTCATGAAGGCAGAGCTTTAAAGTTGTATGTGTATAATACAGATGAAGATTCTTGTAGAGAGGTCACAATCACTCCAAATTCCAACTGGGGTGGTGAGGGCAGGTGAGTAATAACAAGGCTCTGCAGAATTTCTGAAATTTTTCCTATTACAACAATACAGTCAAGGATCTTTTGCATTATTTTTTCTAGCCTGGGATGTGGTATAGGCTACGGTTACCTTCATCGCATACCAGTAAGGAGTAATATTGAACAGCCAAAACCTCCTGCATCTGGTCAGATACCATCTGCTGTCATCAAACCTACCATTCCTCCACCAGTACCGATTGGCTATGTACCTCCACCAACAACTGCACCTATTACAGTTGCAACTATCCCTACTGAAACTCCAGCCATGCCTTTGCCATCCTCTCCCACTGTTCCCCCTCCATCTGTTTCACCAAGCTCTGTCAGCATGTACCCAACTGTCACTCCTGTTACTTCACAGCCTTACCCTTCACCCATTCCTTCAATGCCAGTGCCATTCAGTTCAACAGGCTTCTCTGCTGTGGTAAGGTTGCATTTTATTTCTATCTAATGTGTTCAGTTAAAATATTTTGAGGTCACACTCCTGTTAATTTTTTCAGAGTGGCGTAAGTACACAAATGGCAGGGTTAACCATGAGTGGCCATGAAACTTTTGTCCCAAGTGGGTCACAGATAGGATTACCTCAACCGCATCCGTCTACTGTTGGAGGCACCACTACTGTTGGATATGCTCAGCCTCCCACATCACAAGGCTATGGGTACCAAATGGGATACACGCCATATAATCCCTCCGATGGTGTGAGTCAGTACTTCCCTAGCACACATGGCAACGTTGACTCTTCAGCAGTTCCAAACCGCGCTTCACCTGCCATGCCTAGTAAGTAAAATACATTTTTATGTTAAAATATTTCTGAAAAGTTAAATGTGATTGAGGATTAATTAGTTATAATTCTTGTTGCAACTTGAGATGACATATTTTTTCTTGTTAAATTCTCAGTGGGTTCTGGCCAGCCACCTTCTATCCCAGGAATGCCTCTGACAACACCGCTCAGTTTGCCTGGTATGCCACCAATCACAGTATCAGCCTCTGTCCCTTTTACAACTTTAGAAGGTTTGCATTTAGCACAGCAGCAGCAGCAATCACCACAGCAACCCCAGCCACAGCAGCCATCTTTTAGTGTATCTGTTGGCCAATGATTTAATCTTTGAATTTCTTAAAACCAAATTTCATATATATTTATATGATTTAGTTGCTGTTTCAGGGGACAATCTGAAATATATAGACTTCACTAACACAATTCTGTTGCTCAGTGACTAATATCTACAGTCTTTCTTATTTTGAAAGGTATTCTTTACTTTGTTTTAATTTGTTCGATATTACTGGGGGAAAAAGTTGGCCACCTCCTGAGGGGAAAATACCCTCAAGAAACCAAGTGAAATCTACAGAGGGACCACATTTTATGAGGACAGACATCAGAATTGCTTTTGAAATACCTATTGTTTCTTTCTTAATTTTACGTAAGATTTTGTTGTCTATCATTGAATTTTTGTTGATTTTTGTTTTGTCTATTTCCTTTTAACATTCTTTTACAGTCCGTTAGCGTGTTTGAAGGGTTTGTTTAAATTGTCACATGTCAGTTTGTTTCTTGTTTTCTGATGTCATCACATTTTAAATGTCTCAATATTTGAGCTGCTTGTAATGTATGTGATTGTGGTAACATACAGTGTAATTGTGTACTACATCTACCTATAAATATATTTTTTTTGACTAGGGTCTCAAAGCACTTTTTTATCGGCGCCCTTTCCATCCCATCAATATTGAGATGGAAACTGGAAACCTTATCTATTCTTAGGGGAGAAATTTACTATTAGATGTATTTGAACAGTTTATTAACAACTTAAGCACTTCCCCTTCACTTGTGATTCCATAAATCAAGTCCCAATACAATTAGGTACAAGAATTATTTGGTTGTAAAAGAAATAATTTTAGAGGTACAAATTAAGATTTACGGAACTTGTAACACAGGGCAGAATAAATCAAGCGACATAGTTTATTCTGCTGCTATCTGCCTATGGAATTGGTAAGACAATTCTTACACCAATACAGTCGTACATACAGTATAGAAAAATGTGAGGATAACACATCAGAAATTATTTAAAAAACAAATGCCAAAAGGACAGGCTTAAAAACATAAAAAGCATGACGTATTCATACTAATGCAATCAAATTACAAGAAGAGAGTCCACTTCACCAGTATATAACTGCATTTCTATTGCAAGTGAGTTATTATGAAACAAACTGGATTGTTTATGTACAAACATTCAAGAAACTCAAAACAAGAATAGATCCCTCAAGACTGAGACTGTTGCTAAATGCACAGTACAGCAGCCAGTAACAAAGTAAAGAAATAATTTCATGTACAACTTGTCGTAATCTGCGACTTTTACCATGTGGCAGGGCTAACAATTTGGAGGCAGCCACAGCAACCAAGACTACAATGCAGTGATTTAAACTTGACAATATAATCAGCCTAGATGATAATTTCATAAGATCCTAGTTGTTCTTCGGAGGGAAGTTTCATTTGACTAGCAGGAATATAGTCAGGGTCAACAAGGGGTAGACCAGCAGCCTCCCTTCTCCTGAGCTCCAAGAAGGCTTCTCGATGTGCCCACTCGTTCTTCATCAAGTCAGGATAGTAGAAAATGATCCACGACGACAAAATAAGGGCCCATGAGATACCGAAGAAGAAGAAAACGTGTACATAGAAGCGGTCATCGAAGTAATTATTCCTGCTGAAACCCCATGACACCCAGTTCTTGGGCACGGGGTTAGAGATTGAGGGGGATGATTTAGGCACCGTGGCTGAGGCATCTTGTTTTCCTTCTGACTTGGAAATCCAACGACGCACTGTCACACTGTTTAGTTTAGTGGGAGGCGAAAAAATCCTTCGGATAGCGCAGATGTTGTGGAGACGGCTTAACGACGCCATGTTGACTTTCGACTAGTAGTGAAACAGGCGAAGCCTTACAAGAGTTGCGCAAAGGACTTGTACTCGGCTGAGGATCCTTGTAGTTTTCGCTGACTTTGTGGACTTGGAGCAGCTAGGTAAGGCCAGGGTTTCTGGTTGGACCATACTCTCACTTGAAGGTAAATGCATGTGGGCGTCTGCTGCTTCTGCTTTTTCTGCTTGTTTGTGAGCGAAGTTGTCGTTGTCGTTATTGACTGACTGTGGGTTTTGTAGTTGAGATGGAAAAAATCTGAGTCGGGAAGGGTGAAGAATGTGGCTGATAAATATAGCAGTTTTGCTATGGATAAATTTTGGCTCTTGCTTGGCTTCATCGGAAATAAATGGTAATATATTCACGTAGCTAGTGTTGACCACACTCTTTTACTCTGTTACTTTATTCGGCAAAGTCTTGTAGAAAAAATAGTGTAACAAATTGTTCGATCAGATTTCTTTGCTGTTACATGTTTTTTATATATTATACATTCGTTTCGGTACCACGCACGTTTCACGACAGAAAGAGATGCGAAGATTCGCATTGCCGGCGGTACTCGCCTATCTCTTCAAGTTGCATGGATGGATGTGCGATAGATAAATACATTTTCAAGCAGCAGATATTGCGCACACAGAAAGCCAATAATAATAATAATAATAATTTACATTGAATAGAATTTTTCCTTTGATTATGTTGGGGTTCCGTTTGATAATTCACATATAAGGTAAAGTAACACCCACGGATGCGCTAATTGATGTTTTTTTAATTTGTTTCATGTCCAGCTGCAGGAGAAAAAACTGTTCTGCTGTCACATCTCATGAATCGACAAGTATTTGACTATAGAGCTTATAAAGATGTTCAAATTTTCCACTACAATATTCCAGAACAAGTTTCCAGAGCAACCTGGAATTTTAGTGCCATCCCCACATCTCCTCATCACTGTGACATACGGAATGTGTCTGTGTAAGTAATGGGCACATATAATCTTTCCATTAAAAAAAAACGAACGAAATTAGTTATCTGAAATACCTGTTCTCTGTCTCTCTAGATATTTGAAGTATGGAAGCTATCCTGTCATCAGTCCAGATGGGGCTGAATTTCCATCACATTTTCGTGTTCATCAAAGTCCCATTTATGAATCTCATTTTGTTAGTGATGGAAGCCGTCATATTGTAAATGTCACTAGTCCAACTCCTGGTGATTGGTATGCTGTGGCATTTTTACCAGTCAATAGAGCCAGAATCACCCAAAAGGTAAATTTATTTCCGAAGTACTTTTCTTTCAAACGTTTCTGCAATCACTGATATCTCATACCTCAATCTGTGTAGGGCTTATTTCCAAATTGCACAATTTGGTTAGAATCCTCACTTGCGGCAACAATCATAAGTGATGTTATTGTGGTATTCCCCGAAGTTCAATCCCATCAGGAAGTACAGCTTTATCAAGAAATAGAGAATTCTAGTCAAACATACAAGTAAGTTGTTTACATTTTCAAAATTTGAGTAAAGCTGTGTTTCATGTTTACCATTTTTCTTATAATTTTTAGGTTTTATGTCCCTGCTGATACGTGGGCAGTGCAAGTTAATGTTTCACGTTGTTCTGCCCATGGCTTTCCCAAAGAAAACAAAGCAGCCGCTGGCTGCCCTCTTCTGGTTTGGTCTAGTGGTAGATCTCTGCCAAATCCAGATCATCCAGGTACAGCGTAAGTAACTTTTTCTAATCTTTTGTCTCTATGTCCTTGGGGTTTTGAACTTTTGTTTTAAAATTGAATGGCTGACTTTTTCTTTAGAACAACAAATTGTAGTAATAATGGAGCTATCACTAATTGCCAACAAGAGTGGGTTCCGTGGGAAGAGCAGTGGCATTACCTCACTATTGCAGCTCCAAGTCATCATGTAGGCTTTGCTTTAAAGGTGCTATTCCAGTGTAAGTACTCTCGTGTGATCTAAATCACGGCTGGCATGATTCTGTTTTTCTAAAACTCAAATTCCAATAGTTTTACTGCATGTCTGTTGTGTGGTTTTTTACATTTAAAATGTGTATGTGTGAGATCTCTAAACTACCTTGGTTTGAATTTGCTAATAGCATGCGCTCCTGAGTACCCTTTACCAAGGTATCTCCTTGTGAATGATTTGGACACGAAGCACATCTGTTCTTCTATCAACAAAACTAGCAAATTAAGAGTCATCTTCCGCAACACAAACAACCAAACACGACTCCCACCCCCACCCAACTGCTATGCAAGGTAAATTTTTGAAGATTTTTTGTACACTATGGAGTAATTTTAACAGTTTTTGTTAACATTTTCAACTATGCAGTACAACCTGAACATTGAACATGTCATACATGAATCCCATCTGTATTTTTGCCCTGATAACCTGTTATACCTATCTAATGTTGTAAAAGTATCCTCATGGAAGACTGAATGGGCAAAGCTATGTTGATTACTATTGTCCCCATTTATATGTGATACAGTGTTTTTGACAACTAGTCATAAATTTTCTTATACTTCAGGATACCTTTGACACGGAAGACCTATGGTGGCAATTTTTTGTTCGAGTTTGATCAACTTCCCTTTGAAAATGGGTCAACTCCTTTAAAAGCATATGTCAGCACTTTATCTCCTACATTAATGAGTTTTGAGATAAGACCTACTCAAGATATTGGAGGAACATTAAATTTTGAAATAGGTTTGGATCCATTCTTGGTAAGTGACAGGTATTATAAATCTGGGATCAGTGTTTCCTCAATCAACAATTTTTTGATTACTTTTATATTATTATTTTGTTATTGTTACAGAATACATCATACCACAATATATCTCTTGTTGCTTGTTTGACTCATGGTGTTCGATCAGAGGTTTTGCCAGATCGTTGCACAGTAGGAGCATCTCTCCATGTAAACTCCTCCTCATCTCTCACAGTAAGCAGGATCAGCATACCCTATCCAGAACCAGGGCTCTGGTATATCACTATGCAAGCGTTTTGTTACCTCAGAGATTCAAGACTCAACAAGTAATAATTTTGTTTTTAACAATCTAACAAGACTGTGAGTATGGTTCATGTTTTATGTTATTAACAAACTTTTAACTTCTTTAACAGAGGTCAGGCATATATAGATTGTCCTAGCAACAAAACAGCTGTTTACTTTGGACTAGCCTCTGGTTCTTGTGTATTTGGATCTTGTGGTCGATATGGACGTTGCCATCAATACATAAGCAGTGGTTTCATATTCTCTACTTGTGTTTGTTCTGTTGGTGGGTTTTTCACACAAATTCCCTTGAAATGAATTATATTGTCTGGAATGTTTTGGAACTCTAAAATACTGTTTTGTGGTCCCCAGGATATCGTGGATGGGGTTGTACAGATGACAAAAAAGCACTCACAAGCTCTGAGCTGTTGATGGGTACTCTTTTATTAACCCTCAGCAACCTGTTCTTCATTCCTGCAATCATCCTTGCTCTTCGACGCAAATTTTTCACTGAGGCTTTGTTGTATTTCTCTACTATGTTCTTCTCTACGGTAAAAAACATTAATCCCCACCCCCCACCCCAAAAAAAAACTTATTTATACTTTTTGCAGTTTTTAACATTTTTGTCATTTCATTATTACTTGAACACGTTTTGAGGAATCATATTAATTATGCTTATTATTTGTTCATGTAGTTCTATCACGCTTGTGATGAAGAGGGGTACTCATTTTGCCTGATGAGACTCAGTGTAATGCAGTTCTGCGACTTTTACTCTGCTATCCTGGCATTTTGGGCAACTTTAGTATCCATGGCTGATCTTGGCTTTGTATTGACCTCCCTACTTCACATGGCTGGTGCTGTTGGAGTTGCTCTTGGTGTTGAGTATGACCAGACTGGTCTATGGGTATTTTTAATACCAGTCCTATCTGGTACATTCATTATCATGGTATCATGGGTGAGTAGCTTATAATAAAGCAAAATATTCTCAAACTAACACACAAGTTTTTATTTAAATTCTTTTACGTGAATGTTTTTATGATTGTTTTTTTATTTATGTTATATTTTTTTTTAGGCTTCTCATATGCATCGTAAAAAAGGATGTTATCCCCAGAAAAAGTACTGGTTCTTATGCCTTCCGATTGGCATGGCTTTGGCAGCTGGAGGACTTCTGAGCTATGCTTTCTTGGAAACAGATCACAATTACAAATTTGTCCACAGTGGCTGGCATGCTGCAATGGCACTTGCAATTGTTTTCTTGTTGCCCTTACGACGGCAGGCAGTGGATTGTAAGTTTTAATACATATCGGTCTAGATGGTAACCTTCTCTTTCAAGGTCTTATACTTTTAATTTCCTTGTATTTTGATTGAAAATGTACTGTTTTTCAAAACTTTCAGATTCTGCCCCTGGTGTGACTCCTGCTCATAGCTGATTGATTTAAAATAACATTTTTGTAAAGAAAAGGTTTTGAACCAAAAGCCTTTTTATTATGATAATCTTTTCAGGGCCAATAAGTTTCTAGATCAGATTGAGAGATAAATTATTATCCTCAGATTCCTTTTTGTTCAATTTTTGAGAGTTCCTTTTAATATTCTTTAATTGTGTACATTCCATCATGTATAGTATTTGAATACTTCATTTACCTGTGTCCTTTCAAGTGGACTATTAACATGTGATGACCTTGTACATGAAATTTACACTGGTCACAACAATAACCAAATAACTGTGAAAGACAGTGCTTTTAAAAAAGAAAATAGCCATCAATCTGTGCCAAAGGCAAGTTAAATACTGTACTTTCAAGTAATGAGATGTATGTCTAGGATTTTAAGTTTGTTGCAAAAAACATGGCAAGCTGAATATATGTTAGCTTTAATATTCCAGTAAGAACATGGCTATTGATTCATATTGCTCATGCAATGATGCGCTCAGACAATGTGTTCCTAGTCAGAAAGAACAAAATAAAAATGCCATACCCAGTTCATTTATAAGACTGATTTTACCAGCAAAACTATTGTATTTTTCATATTCCATATGAAATAGTTGAGCAAAGCTCGGAAACAATGTTGGTGAAATTATAAAGTCAGTTTTAGAAATTCAGATGTAGTGACCAAAGAGTTAATTTTTTCCCTAGTCTCTTGAAATGAAAGACATTCCATTGTATTGTGTCCATATGCTAGAGGTTGGTGGGCTTATTTGGTGGTGTTGACAACGGTTTTGATCCGAAGTTTGCCAATTTAGTAGTACAATTATGATTACTTTTACAGTCTGTCAATGGTTATTTCTTACTTGTTTAAAAATGCTCTCTGTTTGCGAAGGATGTGATTTAATACAGAGAAAAGAGTCTATGCTCGATGAGTCTCACATTTTGAAATCACTCCTTTTAATAATTCCTTTTTGTAGAAGCTTTCTCTATTATTATATTTTTTTTTTATTTTTTTTTTTTTATTGTGCGTAGGCTTGTTTTTTAAAGTGATAGTTGTTTAATGGTAGCCTCCTTGCTTTATTCTGGATTTAATCCATCCTTGTTCTATTTCTTTCTGTAATCTGATATGTGATAGATTTAGCTCTTAGTGTCATTGGTTAACAATGCATGTTAATTTTTTAGTTCTTCTATAGATTGTTACTAAAGAATCATTCACCTGTATGAATGACAAAAATTGTTCAAATTGTTTTGTTAGATATTACTATGTTTATAGATTTTTGGTGTTACCAGCTTTTATTTGCTTTTTTTCTGTCTCTGTTTGATTTTTGTTACCATTGTTTAAATTTGTTAATGATGGTGTTTTAGATGAACAACATTTAGCGCACATTGTTAAAAAATAATTTTGAGTTACCAATATGTGTTGTAAAGTCTACATTATTTTTCTCATTTTAGTCGGAAGTTTGGAGTTTTTCAATGTTTTGAACATTATCTTTCTTTACACAATTTTTTGAGATTAGTGTTTTTGGTATAATGAACGGGCTTGTTTGTTTTTGACACAATGGGTACAATCTTTAAACAAGCCAGTACTTGAAGTTTGATCCGTAAGATTAACACAGCTGTGGTGGTGGCTGCTATTCTTGTAGATGTGTATGTGGCAGTTTATTTTATTTTAATAGTTTTTTGCTGTCTTATGTAAACTTGTAGTGAAACTCCTTGGACTGTTATCTTCTTGTGCTACCTATTTCTGTGATACATATACATAGTGCATGATACACGTTTTTGTTTTTCCCCTTTTCCATAATTGTATTCAGTCTTGTTTTAATGAAGATCTGATCTACCATGAGGTTAATGTCAACTAAAACAATATACACAGTAGCAACTTACTTCGCCCCTCTTTTTACTTTTATAATATATCTCATAGACTGAAGAGGCCTTTCAAATGTTTTTGATTTCATTACTCTTTAAAAATGTCACTCTGAGAACTGATTTATTGGACTATTTTTCATGAATATGAGTTCGTGCAACGTGCAAGTATGATGCCATTGTTTTCAATATCGAAACCAGTGAGAATCTCAAACCAAGCTTTCCTGGAATATTGTTCTTGTTCGATCTTCATCTGAGGTTATATGTACTTCTAAGACTTTTTAATCAAGGCTTGGGTCCTACAATTGCATAGAAACACTGCCAAACTATAATGATATACTCTTATTGAACCACTTTTCTGGTTCGTCTTCATTACATTGAAAATGTGATAGGTCACTGCACATGTGTTGTTAAAGTTCCCAATTATCTGAATTAGGTGTACTGTTTAAATATTTAGATCATATGTATAAGAATATATTGTGGTTGTGATGAAGCATCAATACTCTCTTTTTGATAATGTGTTTCAGGATTGTTTTGCCAATCGGTATGCTATTGTACGCACATACAGTATTGAATTCATAAACCCCTTTCTCTTTCAGTCAGGTAAACAGTAACCGGCTACAGATAACCAGAGCATCCTCTTCAAGGGGCTAAATTCAACCCAGTAACCCAATTCATATTGCCTGACTTTTTACCTGTCAACTGTAATCACAGTATTTATTACTCAAGGAAGGATTCAAATCTTTGAAAGATGTCAGTTTCAAAACAGGAAGTAAGATACAACTGTTAACAAATCTGTGAATGTCAAGTGACAAATTTACATACAGTATTGGCTTTTAAATTTTGGCCATCTGCAAGATATTCAAATTTACATTGTTAACTTCTTTATCTCCATATTTTGTTATGTCCAAACAGCAGATACTATGTTTGGAATTTACTTAGTTTCTCAACTTTTCTCATATTTTGCCTTATTATAATTTCTATCTAGTAGCAGTAAACCTTCCAAGACCATTCCCAGAGCGTCATGGAGGTTCCTTGAATGTTCAGTGAACATTCTTGGAACAATTCGTGCTACCAGGGATTTTAACATTCATTTTTTTTTCTGCAGATACACATAAAATGAGTTCCTCTAAAACTCTGTGAGAGTGTTAAATATTCCCTATTGTCAGAGAGTAAGTCAGTGGACTGGATCTACTGCCATTATTCTCTGTGAGGGAGGACCAAAGTGTCAATTCATCCTCTAGCCTTGTCATAAGTCCAATTTAATGTTAGGCTAGATTTATCTCTACATCTATCTTGACATAGAATGGGTTCAGTGTAAGGTCTTTAATATTGTTTTTCTTTTCTTTTTGGGAGAGGCCAACGGTAATTTGTTTTGGGCAATTTCATGTTAGGGTTTACTTTGTCTTTAAACTTAGAAAGGTTAGATTTGTGGTTGTGGAAATCTGAGGAACTGTCAAACTTGGTGGAGAAGTATATAATCTCCCTCTAACTATTAAACAACCGGTCTAGTTATTAGCATGTACTTTTCTTCTGAAGTTGTAAAAAATTCTTGTTGTTCCTCCAGGTGTAGATGTCAACTAGTCTTAAAATTCATTCTGTGTTATTGTAAAGTTCTTGACATTTCTTGAATCTCTTGTCACTAAATTAATTAGAAAATATGATGAGGGTAATTTTTGTCAGAATTATATTCAATTCACTGGCAAGCACAATGATTTGACATGACTGTAGAGCGAGAATGCATGCAACATATAGTATCCAATTAAATGTTTTTGCTCAAATTATGAATAAAACAAGACTCAACAATTATTTGCTACATGCTTTATATCCTAAATTTGATTTCACACAGAAGAAATGATAGACAAAGAAATTGTTTGAATGCTTTAGTATTCCTTTAAGGTACCCCCACAAGAATAAGAGCTCCAGTTTGAGCCCCCTCCCTCTCCAACCTGTGTCCACCTCTAATAGAATTACTTTTTTCATCAGTGATTGCAGCCTGCCTTCACAGAGCTGGACTGGGAATGATAACGCCTGCAAAGCGCAGGGTTGTGGCCTGACATGATCACACCAGTGCAGGGGCCTGGGTGAGGGACTGTTCGGGTTGTGCCTGTTTATGTTCACTGGGGGGGCACCTTGAGAGATACTCAAATGATAGAAAATAGTAACAATGAAACCAATTGCAAAGTTATTTAAAACGTAAAATGCTAAAAAAACAATTGCAGTAAACCTTATGCCATTACATCTCTTTTTTAAAACGTACAGGTGAGTAAAATATCTTCTTAATGTAATACTGATTGCATACCTTTCCTAAAAACATAAAAAATAATTGATTCAAAGATAATACTTTAAACGCCAAAACATGAAACACTTCCAAATCATACAATAAAATTGAGTCACTATTGAATCCTTGGAATCCCCAAAAAAGTGTTCAAGGCTTATCACAGATATGTCTTAATACAAGTTAACATCAATTGGAAAATTAGAGATCACAATAGGTGCACCTTACTAATGAATACTCTAAACATAACAAAGATAAAAGTAATGGAACAGGTGGGAATAGTAAGAAACATGTTACGCATGCACTTATGCAAGCACAGCACATATGTTTTTAGCTGGGGAGCAAGACAGGCAGATAAGGAATTGGAGCAAACAAAATACATTTCAGGAAGGTTTTCAATAGAAAAAAAAACAATAATGTCTAAAACTTGTTGCACAAAAATAAAAAGGCAAACAAAAAGGAATTATAAAATTTGACTAAATAATAAGGCAACTAAGAAATTGACAGGTACTCAGATGAGAAAGTTAAATACATATGTTCCTAATATAATCCAATGGGAAGCA
Organism: Frankliniella occidentalis; assembly: GCF_000697945.3. NCBI lineage: Eukaryota > Metazoa > Arthropoda > Insecta > Thysanoptera > Thripidae > Frankliniella > Frankliniella occidentalis. Next base: position 538,513 of record NW_026267222.1, read on the forward strand.
TAATTAAGACTTGACCATTTAGCAAGAGTGTGAGTGTATGAATATCCCACTTCTTGCTCTTTGGAAGACGAGTCAAACATAACACCCAGGTAAGTTAAATGGAACATCACAAGTAAGCCCAAGAATACATTAGTAATGACTACAACAACACGAGATTCACGATTTTGATGAGGGCACTCTTTACGACAAGGTCGTACCTGTGTTAGGATATAAAATTAGAATTAATATTTTTGCACAGAACCATTGAAATATTTAAAGAACGATGCAATGCACTTACCAGGATACATGCTTTGAATATACTTGCTAGTTTTTGCCTCAGCATATATTCAACATAAGTATAAATTCCAAGTGACAATAAAACTGAGCTCAGTTGAAAATTTAGCCCATGCAGAAGGGAACTTGCAGCATAAGTTGAAAGTACAGCAGTGAAGCTTCCATAAGGTATTGTGGTCCGAAACACATCTAATAATAATAATTTTTTTAAAAGAAAGATTCAGCATTGCAAATTTTAAGGGCAAAACAGGAATGTAGCACTTACATGTTTTGAGCCAATTATGCATTGGCATGTTCCAATATACCACAACTTGTACCAGAGAACGAGGAATCTCAATCAAATGTGGTTTAGTGACAGGCACATTCCAATCATCATCTTCAGTACGTCCAAATCCAGTAAGCAAGGCAGTTGCTTCCGATAAAAAGGATATGAAGTAATGGCTAGAACGGAATGAAAGAGCATCTCTATATGCCACCCACCACCTGGTGTACAAAAACTAGCATTAGAAATGGGTTAACAGACAGTATGTCAAACTTTGCAGTTCAAAATTACCTCCAAGCATCATCAGGGATAAACCAGTGACTCCAACAAGTTGAAATACTCAGGAAGAAAAAAGCTATAAGAAGGTTTAAACATATCCTTAGGCACCAACGAAAATTCTGGAAAAAGTAAAAATAGATTATTGGTAATATTTCTAGCAAATGATTAGCGCAGAAAGTTGAAGTTGAAATAGGGAATATCTCTCACCCAGAGTGGCCTATTAAAGGTTGCCACGTAATCCTTGTATGGCACCCACGGCCCAAAGACACATGTACCAATATTAAACACATATCCTGCATAGTCAAGAGGCGGTGGCACATTCTGGATGGTGCCAATGTCAGAATCGAAAGAAAGTGAAATTACTTTCATTGCTACTATCATTTGTGCACCACGGATTTTATGCCATTCTCTTCCAGGGACAAAGAAGAGTTCACTAAAATGCAAAAGAAATGTCTAAATGTCCCGACAAAATGCTCCTTATGAAAACTCAGGAAGGTTCAATGTTACCTTATGATGAGGTAGATGATAGATATTATACTCATCACAGGCCCTCGCCGCTGTCCATAAAATTTTGACAATGTCCAAAGTACTAAGTACATTGTAAAGGGAAATACTAAAATGTGGGTTACGGTCCAATTGAAAAACACAAACATGATGTACAAGCCTGTGCAGGCTGATATGGCATGACCAACGCTTAAAGGAACAGCAACTGAAAACAAATGAATAACTAAAATCATTAAGCAACTGTTACTCACAATGAGTGCTGCAAATGCTAAAAAATTACCTGACTGAGTGGTTAATCTAAAAATGAAAGACCATAATAGCAATGTTGATACTTGTGAGAAACCATCTCGGATTGTGGGTTGCACACACATATCAAGTTCCTCCCAAAAACCTCTTTCGATTGCATACTCATCCATTTGATTAAGGTCATCATCATCATACCAGACATTGGGATGCCCAGGCAAAGCTTCTTCATCGTATAGATCTTCTAGATCAAAGTCGTAATCATAGTCAGCCATTGCGGAAATCTAAAACAAAGAAAAAAGATTATGAAGAATAAAAGCACGAACAAACAGTGTTTCAGAGAAGAAAACGATAATCGGCAAGATATCTTTTGAGTGAAAAACCAAGGGAATATCAAAAGAAAAGGAGTAACCTAATGATTTACTAACCTAAGTTCCTAAACACCCGGTTCCTCGTTTATTACAAATTAAACCAATTTCGCGAGTTGACATACTAACATAGTCCTGCCTATCTATTAAGCAGCGAAAGGTTTGAAAACAAACCAGTGCGCAAAATTGAAACGTCGTATCGATAAAATTAGAAGAGTGTATTTATTTTGACTTTTCTTTTTCAATATTTACAAACAAGACAGAGCTATTTGCACGAAGTGTAGGAAACACCAGCAACCAAATAGAAATAATAATAAAACCTGAAGTAATCACAAAATCAAGTCAAAAACTTTTTTCCTCAAAAAACAGTTTTTCCAATATTTTTATGAGGCAAAACCAAGAACGACGAATCACTGATAGGTTTTTGAAGACGAGAATAACATTTTTTTTAATAGTTGGTGTTCTTGATAAACCTCTCCCTTCTTTTTTGGCGCTCGTTGGTTTTTTGTTTTTACCTTACTTTTGACGCGCGTTTGTTCAAAAGCTGCATCTCGTTCCATCTTTTTAACACCAAATTAATTTGGTTTCTACTCGGCTTCTTGTTTCTTTTGAACATAACGAAGAAGTTTTGAGGGGACCACTCATTGCAAATAACAGTCTAAAATTTTTTCAATGGTGTCTGAATGGAGGCGTCTTAAATTTGGATCGGTAAAAGCCGAAATCTTTGAAACGTCTAGATAAAATATGGTCTGTACCAGCAGGCATTTTGGCAAACCCTGCAAGTGTCTGGAAACACTTTCAGTTTCAACAATTTTGATAGAATAGTATTGCACTCCCAAGAAAGATCGGACAAAGACACTCAAGTACCTAAGTCGCACTTTGAGTCCCCAATCATATTAGGACACCGAGTACCAAAGTAGGTACCTGCTGCTATATTAGGTAGACATGCGTGTCACGTTATTTTCAACATAGATTTCCAGAAGTCCCCAGATGGGGTGCCCGTGCGCCTGCGACATCGCCCCAAAACTTACCCGCCCGTTAAAGACTGAATTCGGCCTGAAACACCTGACTAGCACTTGAGACAGCTGTATGGAATAGGCTTATTTATCATCATTGTAACTTTGAACCACCCTGCTTGTTGACATGTTGTCGCAGCATAACAGGTCTCCTTCTATGCTCTTCAGAACTTAAAACCACTTCAAACCAAGGAAACGAAGACCTCGGGGAATTCCCAAAGATGGCTGAGGGTGAACCTTCGTGAAATCGGTGAAATCCCTCCATTTTTTGTCAGTGCGACTCGTTTTTGGTGTCTATGATTTAACATGGGATCGTGGCCACAGAGTGGTCACGACGCACTGCGGACGAGTTCATGTTTCTAGGGACATGGTTGACAATGCTACGGGCACCGGCCAGCAGGCGGTCGGAGGCGGTAAGTTGCCCATCAGTGATGTAGCTTACAAGGGGGCTTAGGCAAGTGTAAATTCCCGATCTTGCCCAAACTCGGTATATTTGTTTCTTACCTATGTTGATGACGACTGACGGTAGTATTTGTTCCTGAGTGTCAATTTCTAGGGTACTTTAGGGGAGGCAATAATGGAAAAAATATTGAATTTGGGCCAAAAATGACGGAAGGAGGTCTCAAATCGAAAAGTTGCAGAGGAACTACCCCCCCAAAACCGCTCATTTTGAGTCAGAATATCACTTAATATTTTTACAAAAGTAGAAATTTGTACTTTTGAAATTATACGCTATTATACGGCTTTTATAGGGAGTTTCGGCACATGACTCTCAGGAAAAAATTTGGTCGGCATTCGTCACCTACATAGATAAGAAGCAAATATACCGAGTTTGGGCACGATCGGGAATTTACACTTGCCTAAGTCCCCTTGTTAGCGAAGCCCTTTGTAGGGGTGGGGGTGGGGTTGAGGGGGGTCCCGCGCCCAGATGAGCTGGAATGAGTCACTGGAAGCGGGAGGGGCGCATGTTGCAGAGCAGTCTATAAGACCGGGCGCGACACCCCGGCCCGAGTCATTTCAGTGACGGCTGCCGTCGACCTCGCGCTGCCGCTCCGCTCCGAGGACCTCCCGCCCGGCACTTGGGCCCCTCGCCGGCGCCTCGCTCTCTCGCGCCCCGCCCCGCCCCGCCGTGTTCCCCGTTCCCTCTTCCAAACTCCCCCATTCCGCGCCTCTCCGAAAGGCCCCTGCAGCTCCCTCCCACGCCCCCGCGCCCCGCCCCTCTGCCGCCGCTGCCGCCGCTGCCGCCCTGCCCCGCCCCCGCCAGCCCGATGACGGTACCACGTGACCACCCGCCAGCGGCCCCAGCGGCAGCGAACGGACCAACGGCTCGAGTCAAGTCAAAGATGGCGACCATGGTGGGAGGTGTCTCAAGACTGAGCCCGGACGAAAAGGCCGAAATCTACGAACAGTTCAACACAGTGAGTTAAATTTTGCGATTTTGAATAGATTTTGGGATGCTGCTTTGAATGAGTGCAAGGTTTCCGTGCGGTTTTCTCACATTTCGGCGAGTTTTGTCCGTGTTTATGTCAGCGGGAGCAGCCGAGCCAGTGCTGTGGCAGGCTGGAATGTGTGCGCCGTTCGACCTCCGACAGTCAAACACTTGAAATAAAGCGAGGATTTTGAATAAAGTATCGCCTTTTCCGCAAGCAGTCTGCATTTCCAGAATTATGTTTTCTGTTTTCTGTAAACTGCAGGAGTTGTTGCGTAAAAGGGCGCGGCCGCGAAATGTTTCAAAAAAAAATTGCGTCGAGTGGGATGGGCCGGGGACCGGCTGTGTCGGTGATAGAAACATATTCAAATGAAATTTGTGACGTTGCAACGCTTATGCTTGCCTTTCGTGTAGTTTGTGACACGCACTGACCCAGGGCTCGCTAGGAGGGTGGCTAAAATACTGTGAAACGTCCTGCTCTTTTGAGAATTCCCATTCAAAGTGCTAGAAGCTTAAAGAATTTGTAATCAAATCGTTCTACATAACCTCAAACATTGACAGTTCTCCCATTCAATGTCAATCTGTAGGGTCACACAGTTAAAATACCGTTTTTGAAACAAAATGGACTGTCTCATGCACTGCAGTAAATAGATTTAAGAAACGGTCTTAATGAATAAACGTAACTGTAAGATGAAGGGGTAAGGTCCAAGAGCAAATAACCAATGCTGTGTAGAAATTTTGATTTTTTGATATTTACATTTACCTTCCTTTTGTCTGCATTATACTACTTTATTTTAATTAAGTGACACTGATTTTGGGGGAAAAGTCCCAAAACTTGCTTCTTGGAGAGAGGCACTTGTGTCTAACAATGTCAGTGCTTGTGAAAATTTCTCAACACATTAAGCCGTAAACAATGGATGAAAGCTCTGCACTTATGCATGATACATTTTCTCACACTACCTGTTTTAATTGTTCCTCAAGCAGCTCTGGGTCACAATTCTCAGGTATTCCTTCACATCTCTATCACTGGAGGTGTGGCTGTCCACATGATTTTTGCTCCCGTTTAGGGAAGTCTGGAAGTGATAGTTTGCTCTCTCCTCATACCACAACTTTAATATTCTCTTTGTTTTCCCGATTCTGACCATTGCGGAGATGACGCTCTCTATGGCCGATTCCGAAAGCCGACATTGTCATTGAGCTTGGAGCAGAGGTTGATTTTTATCATCACTCCACTTCGGCCGTGATTGGACCTGGGCTCGAGCCCTGGGCTGGGCTGGGCGGCGGCGGGCTGGGTATGGCTGGCCGCGCAGAAGGGGGGAGCGTCTTGTCAGCTGGGTCATTGACTATGTGCTCGCCGAGCTCGCCCACGTCTCTGCTGCGCGAGGCCCGCTGGGTCTCTGCTGCGTTCGGAAATACATGCGATTGCAGTCACGCCCCCCACCCCCACCCCCTGTAAATCGCTGCAACTGCATCCGCTGCGGGACCAACGCACCCGGCTATAAGCTGCCGGCCGCCCTCCCCGCCCCCGCGCCCCGTCTAAAAACACATCTTATGGCGACGGGCTTCCTTTTCCGGCCAGCAGGACGGGGACCCCACGACCCCACAAGGGCCTGGACCGCCTCCTCGGCCTGCGTGGAACGCAAACCCAAGTGTGTGAATGTCGTGCACTTGTCAGGTGCGTGAATTTACACTCGCACCACTTTTCTGCTTGGGTATGCGAAACGATTCCGTAGATTTGCATGAAATTTCAATGGACATCTAGGCCTAGTTTGCGAATGGGTATTCCACAGTCCGCACAACCACCAGAAATGTTGCGGACTTTTGGGTGTCCTCTGTGAGGGATTTTCCCGCGACGCCCCCCTGCCGCTCCCGATTGCTTTATCTTCCGCGCGTTTCCTTTGGACCCTTTGGACCCGCGCTGCCACCGAGGAGACTCCGTGGTCCAGCCGCCGGCAGCTTGCCTGGCTTGTCGCCAATCAGCCAAGTCAGCCTCCTCGCGCCCCCCACCACCACCCTCCCCTCTCTTCCCGCCCCCGCAGGTGTTCGTCCTCCTGCAGCTAGTCACGACCCCGCGGCTGGCCTGGAGCCTGGCCCGCGCAAGGCGAGGCCAGGACGCCGGACGACGCCGCCCCGCCCCGCCCTG
>NW_026267222.1:547009-556609 GCF_000697945.3 Frankliniella occidentalis
CCGGAGAGCGGGAGTGGAGCCGCCGCCGCGGGGCAATTTGAATGAATGGGGCTCAATGAGCGGGCGATTACCCCCGCCGGCGCACTTACACGCCCCCTGCGTCGTCGCGCGGTGCCCCTGGTGCGCCCTTTCGCCTCAATAGTGCGGTCTGCTGCTGCCGACGTTTTGCTTTCGGCCCCTCTTCTTCCTTCTCGCGGCAACTTTGGCCCCAACACTGCCCTTTTACGCCGTTTCCCCCGCCTGCTTCCTCCTCCCGCTGCGCTTTCTGACGCGTAAGTTACTTTTCCCGCCCGCCACTTTGCGCTTACGCCCCGGCCCCTCTGCTGCTGCTCGTGTCAGCCCGCGAGGCGCTGAGCGCGGCAGGCGCAGGCCTGCGGTGGTGTCCGCCCGGCCCGGCCCTCTCTGCGGTCGCGCCGACGTTACGTTGATGCGACGTTACGTGAGACTGGAGCGACAGTGTCGATGGCAGCTGCCCCAGGGCCGCAGCTGCCCCGCCCCAGGGTCGCAGCTGCCCCAGGTCCGCACCTGCCGCCCCTTGGGCAGCAGGTGCCGCCAATCTTATCGCTCACGCACGCGTGCCCGGGCACACGGCACACGGGCCCAAGATTGCGCGGATCGGATTGCCGATGACGACATGGTGGCGGCGTGGCGCCGGCCGGCGCACGATGTGAAGGGCTTATCGGCGACCCGGGGGGGGGGGGGGGGACACTTTCGGGTACTCTGAAGTGCGTGGCGAACCAAACCGGCACTCTTTATCATCGGTGCTCGCGACGAGAGTAGCGCCACGCTGCTATCTACGGGACGTATTTTCCAAGTTATGTCATGTTGCCCTATTGCTTCTCTGGTGCAAATGTCTCCGCGCCAATCGACGAGTGCCTCATCGGATGGGCACTCTGCTGACGCGCGCCGGCGTTCCGGCGTGTGCCCGGAGAGTGCCGGTCGGGCGGGGCGCGGCCCCCGCGGTGGGTACTTTGCAGGCCGGCCGCGGCATTCCCCCTGCCCTCTGCTCTGCGATGTTATCTCGCCGCGCTACACCGTGAGAGAAAGACGGCGCGGGCGACGTGGAAATGAAACACATAGCGGCGGTTTGTGGACGCGCCCCGCCCCGCCGTCCCACTCGTTGACGGCCGCCATATATAGTCCGGTCAGCGGCAGGTATGGGGGCCCGTGCCGCAGTGCCGTACCCGCCGCCCCGCCGAGCCCAACAGCGTCGGCGCTCGTGCCGTTGTCGGCGGTCCTACATACCACTGGAAATGGGGAGGGGGGGGGGGCAATTTTTGTCGTCAGATTAAATAATGTGTCGGTGTCGATGCGTGCCCCTTGTGCACATCTTTGCCAGATGCAAAGTTGTGTAAAAGGTGATGATATTATTTGTACGTAGGCCAGGTATAATTTTGTATGTTATGTATAGATACAAATTTGTATCTTTGGATAAGGACACATCTAAGCTCGAAACCGTCCTTTCCCATTTAGAGTGTATCTGTAACCAGGGCTTACATAGGCGCAGAAATGCGTTTGGGTAATGTTCGACGAGTATTGCCTCTCATTCAATGGATCAGGTTGTCAGGGATGCGGGCCTACAGCCTGCAGGTCAGGTCTCATTGTTTTTCTTGTACTTTGCAAACTCGTTGCGTAAATATACATCGGAATGCAACACCTGACTGTTGCAAATGTAACCGGGTCGTGCTAATCTCGAAGCCGATCCGCTCCGCGCCATAAAAAAACGAAAAAGTCGCGGATGTGCGAATTGTCGAGGACTGTAGTAAAATAGCCGCGATAGCGTCGGTTGCCTTTATAATCCGTGGTTGTGGTAGCGCTCGCTGTCCCGCGGCCCTTCCTTGAGTGTCTTATCTAAGCACGCTACCTTTCTTTACGTCAGGGGATTTTGTCGTCGAGCCTCGGATCAAAGGTGTGGAATTTGCACGTCGCGCGGGCTTTGCGATTTTATTTACCCGTTCAGCCCCTGCGGGGCGGAGCTGTGCGATGCGACCCGGGGGCAGGGCTGGACGTCCCGCAAGCGAGGACCCCTGGACCTGGAACTGGAGGCCGCTATGCACTCCTTGCAGACGAGGAGACCCCCGGACCCAGGAGGGAAAGGAAAAGGAGTTCAGGAGAGCGGGTCCCCGGGTCCCCCCGCTCACCCTGACACGACCCTGTACTATTATACCTTTTTTGTCGCAAGTCTGCCGCGCTGCGGGTACACTGTGAGACAGACGTCCTCGAATAAATTAGTGCTTTGCGAAGCGAGCGCAAAAGGGCATAAAGCGAGCTGTGTCGCCTGGCCCCTCACCACCCCATGCTGCTCAGCGCCTGGAGTCCAGCGCCATATGATGTTGTTTCATCAGGCCGGGGTCGACTGCGGGGTGACTTCCGACTTCCGGCCCCGCGCCCCGCCATTCACCGGGGCGCGCAGCTTCCATTCGCGGAGCGGGGGTCGGCCGCGCAGGTCAGGCTGAAACGGCCGGTCGGGCCAGTGGGTCGGGTCAAACCAAAATCGCGACCTGGTCATGTTGTTGTTTGGTGTGCTCCCCGGCAGAATGAAATTAGCGGAGCGACTGCGTGACCCTAGAAACGGGTGGTTCTAGTTCGCAATTAACATAGCAGTCTTTAATAACCCTTGTTGAAGTTATTGAAGAGGGGTGTTATTGTCCACCTCCGATTTGACTAAACTTTTTGTTTCGCTTGTTCCTATATGATAGTCGCTCGCCCCTGTCGGAACCAACAACCGACTAGAAACGGGAAACTATTTGCAGAGGAATACCCGGTGAATGGTGGGGCGGGGCCGGAAGTCGGAAAGTCACCCTGCAGCCGGCCCTGGCCTGATGCTCCAGGTGAGCCGCAGGAGGATCGGGACAGTGGATGGGAGCTTCAATTCAATGCTGCTCTCCGCCTGGCGGCGCCGGGCAGGCGCCACAGGACACGGCGAGCACAGTACTCTAAAGTGCCAATAAAAGGGGGTTACATTTGATGAAGTACAGTACCGAGTGAGTGGCTGATTAGCCCCGTCCACATTCGCTGATACGATACTGCACACGCTTGAGGGCGTTCTGGTCTTGCCATGTCGATCGTCTCTGACCGAAACGTCTTGCGGCTTGTGGCTCCGCCGAGGAGGCAACCCGCACGCTCGCGACTTATGCGGCGTTTTGATGGGAGGTCGGAGTCGGAGGTTGGTTAGAAACTACGACCGTTTTGATCCAAACTCGTTCGCCAAATGACATGGAGCTCGGCGCCTGCGATGCTCGGGGTAGGCCACCCCGCAGTACTCGTATGCAGTGCAGGCGAGATGTTGCCTACCCATCAGGCGCTATAAGAGGCTGGGCGTGGCAGGTGCGTATGCCGGACGGATGTACTTTCTGGTGGATAAACCCCGAGCCCCGGAAGTGGGCGGGACGAATCATCCACGATGTGGTCACCCACGATGTCGACTTTCGTGGTCTGGATGTTGTGGAGCTGGGCTACCCGACGCCGCCCTCCCGCCCCGCCACGATGCACCGCAACTTGCGGTGCCGCGAGTTAACACATTTGTCGTGAATCAGAGCCTTCCCTCTGCCTCACCCCACGTGGGCCAGGAGGGGGGGGAGGGACCCCGGCTCCTGCGCGCCTCCCGCTGTGACTCAGCCGGGGGCCGGGCCGGGCGCGCCCCCTGGCCTGGAAGCATATATGACGCCGCGGGACGAGAGGGGGTGACGTCACCGCACGGCACGGCATATAGTACTCGCGGGCCAGCCACGCCGATCGGGAGGAACGCGGAACGGAGCGGGCCGGACTCCGACCGAACCGAACCGAACCGGACCATGGCGCGGTGGGGGGAAGAGGATGAGATGGGCGCCTGATAAGTTTCGGCAAATAGAGTACCCCGTCACGTGACCGCGCGTGTCCTTGTCCTATGGGGCCGGGCCGAGGGCCGGGCGGGGCGCCCTATCAACTGGACAGCCTGGCCGGCCGGCTCGCCCTATCGCTGCCGCAGATTGGGCTGTACTCCCGGCACTCGCGAGCGGCGTAACGTTATACGTGTACACTTGCGATTACACAGGGGGACCACGGGCTGTGTGTGCTCGTGGGACATTACGGATAGATAAATGTTCGAAACTAGCGCTCTGACTGCGAGTGTATTTAACTGTTTGGCACACGCGCAGAGGAGTGTAAGGTTTCTCAAGTTTTGGTTTTAATTAAAGTGAAAACATTTCCGAGGTTGGTATCGGAGCAAGGGGGAGACGTGGCGAGTGCACGAGGGTGTGGTGCCGGTAGATAGGAGCTGGCTGACGTGCAGGGTGCGGCAGGAAGGAAAGGGGTCGCCGCCCACCCCGGCGGCCCCGCCCCCGCGGCAGGTACAACGCCAGGAGGGGGGAGGTGAGGAGGCGAGGGACTTTTGGAAAGTTTGCCCCGATAGGCTGGTGCATGCGTCACGATTAGTGCTCGAGGTGGCTGCTGGACTGCTGGACGCACCCTCGGCGCGCGTGTTCGCCTGCGGGGGTCAGTCGCTCTCCACTCCCTCTCTGGACGGGCGCGGACAGGCGGGCGCTGCCGGCGCCGTGCTCCTTGCTGGCTGGATAAATATCGAGTCGTGCCTCGCGCGAGAGGTGCGAGAGCTCGCCGCGACGGCATAGGCGCACCTCTAACTCCCCCATCCGGGGGGCCCTCCAGGCGGCGTCGGGCTTACAGCGCGGTAGCGTTAGTGTTCGCCTCCCGCGCAGCTTGGCACGGGGCAACACCACCGGGGGAACCCCCCCACGCCGCCGCCGCCGCCGGGCCACGCCTCGGGAACGAGGCCAAACGCACACATTTATCACGCGCGCTGCTATCCGCGAGCTTCACCTAGAGCACGGCACGGCACGACCTGGACGCGGGACGGGAGGGGTGCCCGCCCGTCCGCCTCGTGTCGCCAGGCCCGGGGGCGCACTGACCTAGGCTGTCAGGAGCACAAGGGGGACATGGACAGGGGGGGCGGGGGGGGAGGTCAACTCTCTCGATGCATTAAGGGCCCCCTGCTCCATCGACGCGCACCGATTTCTCATAGCATACCCTCTTTAGATAAAAACAAAAAGAGGCCGATGGAAAGGTAACGGTATGCAGGAGCTGCAGGAGGTAACGTGGGGCGAGAGGCGCGCGCTCGTCGCCGAGGTGTCTGCCCGCCTTGTGCGCCCGAGCCCCTGGCGCGGCGGGGGGCGCGAGCTTGGGTGTAGGTTGTGTATATCTACCGTCTGGATCTGCCCTGCCCGCCCTGCCCCCTCTGCGCCCCCCCCCCCTTTTCACCCTTTTATTCTCCGTTTTCCTTTCTTTGCCGGTGCTCCAAATATTCCTCGTTAGCGGCCCGCCCAGTTTATTGAACCCTTTCGCCGACTGGGCTGAGCCGGACTGTGAGGAGGGACATGGAGTACCGGAGGAGTGGGCTTTTTTTTGAGGCGGCGCGGCTGGCGCAGTGGGAACGGGCGGCGCGGTGCGGTGTGGTGGGAAGATGCACCTGCTCGCCTCCCAGCATTGTCTGTCTCTGTCGCACTCGTTATCACCTGTGCGTGCGTGAGCCGCACCGGCCCGGCGGGAGGGAGAGGGGCGGCGGTCTGGATCCGCCCCTTGCCCCGCTCACATGGAAAGCGTCGCGTGTTTCGGTCCTTCCCTCCCTCCCTCCCTGGAGGCTCCGGGCGAGGCATCTTGGGCGCACGCAGGACTCGCCTCCTGGGCCGTGCTGGGCTGGGTTTCGGATGACGTTTGACTTTTCGAGTACCCGGGCCCTGCTGTACCGTGGCACGTCCTTCGTCCTTGCCCCCCTCCCCGTTCTCTCCCGTCGGCCCGCCCGCTGGCGTCCAGGATAGGAAGTGCGCTTCTGTATATGGCCGGCTGGTCTCGACGGGTCTCGGTGGGGCGGCGGGAGGCCTGCTCCAGCGGCCCGCGGCGGCCTGGAGTGCCCCGGGCCGCTGGAGACCAGTTCAGTCGAACGGCGCCGCGTTGACATGGAGACGTCATTGGTCGCGACCACGACGCCCGAGCTGCTAGCGGGCTTCCAACAGGTTGATATCATCGGCGCCCTGCAGCGGGCCCTGTGGCGTCCTGCGCCGCGGGCGGCCCTCCTTTGCCCCTGGCCTGGTCACGCTGCTGGACTCGGTTCCCCCTCCGCGAAATCTGTGCCGTTTTTGTCGTTCTTTTTGCTCGGCGGCGGCGGCTCTGCCTGCGCAGCTCGGATAAGCGAGCGCTAATGGGCAGGACTGCTATGTCCCGCGGATCGGTGTCGGTCGCTATCGGCTGCCTCGGCACGACCCGACCTGACCTCACCCGACCCGAGCCGGGCTGACCTGCGGCCTGGACGCGATACACTCGCTGTGAACCCGTTGATTGATTTTTGCGTCCGTTCCTCTGCAGATTGACAAGAATGGCGACGGGTCGATCGACATGTCGGAGCTCAAGGCGGCCCTGGACAGCTGCGGGTTCAAGCTGCCCAGCTGGAAGGTGCGACAGATGATCGACGACTACCACAACAAGAGAAACTTCGAGACCAAGGGGCGCCTCACCTTCGAAGAGTTTGAGCGGGTGAGTGCTTAGCGGTGAGATTGAAAGTTTGGCGAGAGTTTGTGCCAGTGCAGTTTGTTTGCTCGTGTGTGAAACTTCCTCGGCCTTTTAAATTCTTTCCTCGCCACTTTTTCTGTTGGAATTCATAACGCTGACCTTTTGGCCTGTCCCTCCGCTTGCAGCTGTGCGCCGACCTCAAGGCCAATGAGGTGGCTAGCTCCTTCAAGCAGGTCGTCTCCAAGAAGGAGAACCTGGAGACGCTGGGAGGCATGTCGGAGGCGTCGAGCGAGGGCACGACCCACTCGGTGCGGCTGGAGGAACAGCTTGCCTTCTCCGACTGGATCAACTCCAACCTGTGCCACGACCCGGACCTGAAGCACCTCCTGCCTATCGACGCTGAGGGGAAGGCCCTGTACGACCGTGTGAAGGACGGCATCCTGCTGTGGTGAGTAGTTGGCCGAGCCTTGCACATGTCACACTAAGTGTCAAAGGACAATTTTGTCCCAGGAAATAATGAAAGTCAGGATGACAATTTATATCCCATGTTGGTAATCTGTTAAAGGGATAAAGGGATAATATTGCCATATCGTATTTATTGTGTCTTTTTGTACATATGATACTCAGTATGTGAAATTATGTTTTTTGGAACTAGAAATGCTTAGTTATGTTTCATTTTTGCAGCAAAGTTATTAACCTTTCGTGCCCCGATACCATTGACGAGAGAGCCATCAACAAGAAGAATCTGACTCTTTACACAAAACATGAAAACTTGACCCTGGCCTGGAGATCATCTCAAGCTATTGGTTGCAACATTGTTAATATTGATGCCCTTGATCTTGCCAAGGGGAAGCCCCATCTTGTTCTTGGATTGTTGTGGCAAATTATTAGGGTGAGAATCAGTTTTAATTTGTTTAACCATCAGTTTGTTGCAATCCATTATTAATTTTCTTTTTGTATTACAGATAGGGTTGTTTAATCAGATTACCCTTGAGAACTGCCCTGGTTTGACCAATCTGCTCATGAATGATGAACGGGTTGAGGACCTCATGAAAATGTCACCTGAAGCCATCTTGCTTCGTTGGGTTAATCATCACCTGGAGAGAGCAGGCACACCAAGAAGAGCTAATAACTTTACTTCCGACATCACCGACTCTGAAGTTTATTCTCTTCTGATGAAACAAATTGCTCCCCAAGATGCTGATGTAACAATGGAGGCATTGATGGTAAGATTTTTTCATTCTTCATTTGTATTGTATGCAGAATGTGTTACCAGTGCTGTGTGGCTCATTTGTTGTTTCTGAACTCTGTTCTGTAGGAACCTGATATGATGAAGCGAGCAGAGCTAATGCTGCAACAGGCAGCTAAACTTGGCTGCCGCAGCTTTGTAACGCCTAGTGATGTTGTGAATGGTATTTATAAGCTTAATCTGGCCTTTGTTGCTAATCTCTTCAACAACCATCCTGGTTTAGACAGACCAGAAGGAGTGGAAATTGAAGGATTAGAGAACCTTGAAGAAAATCGTGAGGAGAAAAGTAAGTGACCAATCTTCAAGCTTATTTCAATTTCTGATTGAATAAATATCAGTTTACTGCAATACCTTTTCCAATTTTTACAGCATATCGTAACTGGATGAATTCAATGGGTGTCACTCCCTCTGTCAACTGGCTCTACTCTGATCTTGCAGACGGTCTAATTATCTTCCAGCTGTATGATATCATTCGGCCTGGAATTGTCAACTGGCCAAGAGTTCACAGGTATACATTAGTCTGAGCTCAGTGTTGGGTGCATTCAAGTTGTTCTTTGTTGTTTTCTAATTGTCTTAATTTAACCCCTAATTCTCCTCAGAAAATTTTCAAAGCTTCGTAAATTTATGGAAAAGCTGGAAAACTGTAATTATGCTGTGGACCTGGGTAAGCAATTGGGATTCTCACTCGTTGGAATTGCTGGACAGGATATTAATGATGGGAATGCCACTCTTACCCTAGGTATGTTAAATTTTTCTTCTTCTAAAATTTGTATATTCAAAATTTACATTTGTCACTCTTTTCACCGATTTTATGTGCTCCTTCAGCTCTTATCTGGCAGTTGATGCGTGCTTACACATTGTCCGTCTTAACACAACTGGCAAATACCGGAAGTCCAATTGTTGAAAAAGAAATTGTCACTTGGGTCAACCAAAAGCTTGCTGGTGCCCAGAAATCTACCTCCATTAAGAGCTTCCAGGTATATATTAAACTTATGAACTAGTGTCTCTTTTTCAAACTTGTGTTTGTAATTTTTTTTGTATCATTTCTTTTACCAGGATTCAGCTATCAAAGATGGCAGAGTAGTTTTAGATTTAATTGACGCCATAAAGCCCGGCACTATTAACTATGATCTCTTCAGAGATGGTGGTTCTGATGAAGTAAGTTCAAGATCCGCTTCCCATTACTTACTGAAATGTTTTTTGTTTTTGTAAACTTTCGTTCCATGTCTAACATTTCTGAATTCACTTTTTCAGGATAATCTAGCAAATGCCAAATACGCTATTTCTATGGCCAGAAGAACAGGAGCTCGCGTATATTCTCTTCCAGAAGACATTGCTGAAGTGAAACCAAAAATGGTTATGACTCTGTTTGCATGTCTTATGGCCATGGATTACATTCCTAACATGGATTCTAAACTAACTCAGTAAAATTATGAGCTATTATGCTGCACAGATCAGTGCTATTTTAAGTGCCACCTGCCTCATTCATCTGTTTGGGAGTATTTTCCAGCAGGGCAGTTCATTGTTTTCATTATAATGCACTTGTTTTCATTTCTTACCGTCACTGTCAAAACCATTATGGTTGACCTGTATCATTAAATTAATAGGTATTATCTTAAGTGGTATACTTACTGTAGGTATAGACGCATTGCTATAGTATAGCATTAGTAGAATCAGTGACACTCCAGTTTCCTGGGTTTAAAATGAAACTAAAGGTTAAATTCCTTTAGCGTAGTGCAATATATAACATTATTCCAGCCATGAATGTTATAACCAATTGTTCTGTCTCTTTTTGATTTCCTACCATTGGCAGTCTTACTTCAAATGTTTGAAAAATGTTATTTCTTGTTGCA
>NW_026267222.1:562517-568946 GCF_000697945.3 Frankliniella occidentalis
CGCTGGGGGCGGGGCGGGGGCGGGGCCCCTGTGGGGCTCAAGGCCCCCCCGGTCGGCCCCCATCCGGGGACGCCAGGACGGACGTGCAAGCTGGCGCCAGGCCGCGCGCGCTCACGTGCGAAACACGTCGGGGCAGCTTCCCTTACTTATGGATGAAGCGTGATGATCTCTGGGTGAAGCGCAATCGTCCTGGCGGGTGTGTGTGTGTGGGCGGTAGCTCCGACTGCAGCGACGACACGGTCATATCGTCGAGGTGCAGGCGTCTGCTTCTGCAGCTCACTGTGGGCACGACGACCTATCCCCCTCGGCGGGGCCGTCGAAATTTTTTACGATATAAATACACACCGCAGGTCAGGTCGGCACCAACACACTCGCGCACGTATTGTAGCTGCACACACTCACACGCGCGTGCAGCGCCCTTTGCTGCTGCGCAATGTGTGTGTGTGTGTGCGCGTGTGTGTGTCCCACCAGGTGCCAGCTGGCCAACGCTGTACCGGCCTCACAGGGTTGCTGTTGGGACCTGCCCGCCTGGGCTTGCCCTCCTGGCTCGCTTGCTCGCTTGACGGGTCGGATACAGCTTCCACCGCTGCCCTCCCTTCCCCCCTCGATCTCTGCTCCGCCCCCTGCCCCCTCCTCCCCCTCCTGTCTGAAAGAAGAAAAACGGCAGGGGGGAGGGGAACGCAAGGAGGGAGGGGAGAGTTACCTGGGGCACCGGCGTGACGGTGCAGCGGCGGCAGCGGCAGCCTCCTCAGCATCCTCGACGAACAGAATGGAGATGGAGGGGGGGGGGGGGGGGTCCCCTGGCGTGTGTAGTGGCATTCGCGATAGGTCCGTGGAACCGTGAATCGTTCCGATCGGAGCGCGGTGGCTGCGCGGGGCGCGGGGAGTGGCGGGTGAAGAGGGATGGATCTGCGGGAGGCCTTTCTTCTCCCCGGGAAGCCTCCGGATGCCTCCCCACTCGACGTGATGACGCCGTTCTGGGTGGAGTCGCGGTGGTGGTTCCTGGTGGTGGTGGTGATGATGAGGGTGATGATGCTGGCTACATGCACCGCCTGCTGTCGGGCGACAGAACGACGCGAGGGAGATGGTTTGTCGAGCAGGTCGTCGCCCCCCCCCCTCCCAACCGCATGTGTGTTTGTGTCTTTTTCAGGCGAACCTCTGAAATATTCTGTTAATGAAGTTGGAGTGTCAAGCCCATCACGAGCAGGCTGTTCCGGTGCGCCCCCTCCACCCACCACGGGCCGGGCCGGGCCGGGCTGTGGTGGAAAGTACTTTGCCGTCTGCGCCGCGGGTCCACGTGGCAGCCACGTGGGGCAGGCAGGCAACCCTTTGCCGCAGCCGCCGCCGCCCCTCCCGCACTACTCGCGAGGAGGGCGGCCACTCATGGGTGCTCTTGAACCTGTAGCTGCTGCAGGCGTCGTCGGCGCCGCCATACAAGAGGCAGACCAGCGCAGTGGGCCCCGGGCGCCGGGGAGGAAGTTGGACACGGCACCGGGCGGTGGCTGCAGATGTAGCATGACTGTTCCAGTTACCCTCGGACACAGGCATCCTGCACGAAAAGACTCTTTCGGTGGGGCCCCGGAGGCCTCGGCTGCTGTGGTGGTGCTCCCCCTCAGAGGGTTGTGCCCCTTCGCCCGTTCCTCTCCCGCCCACCCCACCCCACCCCAGTGGTGCGGGCGGCCGATGCAGAGCCCCCGCACTTGATAATTCCTCTGGGGCTGGTAGGCGGCCCATGGCAGTGATTGTGAGGACGAGGGAGTTGGGGGGTGGGCGGGGGCCTTCCTTGTAGGCTGAGGCAACGGCACCGGAGACGAGCAGGGAATTCATAAGCGTAACGAGCTTTCTATTGCCCCGACGGCAGCAAAACGTTAGCTATAGGAGAAAAGGGGCGGGGAGAGGAGAGGGGAGAGGGGAGGACGATGCCATGTCGTCTTGGTTGGATGTCGTCGTGGTCGTCTGCCGAGGCATTGGGGCGCTATAGGCGCCAGGGGTGTGCTCCATCGCCCCGCGTGGAACCAACCAAACCCCTCCCCCTAACAAACCCCCAATTTCCCCCCCTTTCCCTCCCCCGCTCCAGCTCGAGCCTCATCAAGTCTTATTTGACGACGTGCGCCCATGCCTCCGCCCTATCGCCGACCAACCCCCCGTCCTCCTCCGCCTTCTTCCTCTTGTTCTTCCTCCCTCGCCCCACGCCTTCCCCTCCTCCACTCCACGTCGCCGCTGCTCCTCGTCTCGCCAGGGAGTCGCATCGCTCTCCCGGGGAGACGATGTCTTGACTTGACTAACCGTGAGCAGCGAGGCAATGTGAGCTGCGCATGCGCGAGTGAATGGCGGGAGTGTCCAGGCTATGGTCATCCCCAGGTCTCGCCAGTTTGCTTTTTTCCGGGTCGCTTTTATTCGGGAGTTGAACTATCAAAGCCGATCTGCGCCGCAGATCCATGGTCCCGGTCCTTGTGGTTGGAGGCGTGGCGGGCCCCTCCCTGGTTGCGATCGGGGTTTGCAGCGGCTGCGGCAACCGCTTCGTTCTGCTACCACCACCGCCTGACCGCATGCAGAGGGGCGCGGTGCGGGGCTATGCAAACTGAATAATTCCATTATTAAGGCAGAAAATTGCGTGCGTCTGATGGAACGCCGTGCCGCGGCCGGGCAGCGCGGACAGCAGCGGACATGCTGCTGTGCATCGGGCGCGCTCTCCACGCCACTTATAGGGGGTTGTGGCGGGGATTATTTTATGGGGGGGATGGGCACGCGAATGAATGCGGCTATGGGGAGCATTCGACCGCTCTCCCCGTCCAGTCCTAACGAAACGACCCCTCGTTCGATAAGGGTGAGTTTCGGTATGTATGCGGCACAGCGGTGACGGCGGCGGCGGCAACGGGTGTTCGAATGTATGGGGGTCGGGGCTGCCGCAGCGCAGCGGCCAGCCATACACACTATAAGCGCTGACCATAGCCTTTCAAAGAGCCCGCCAGATGGGAGGGCGGGCGCGAGTTTGGGGGAATGCATGTTGTAGGGCCAGTGCCGGAGCCGCCCCTGTTCTGGAAGTAGTGTGTAGTAATAAACACGAAACAATGACTTTTATTTGTCTGTTTACCCCTCCCCCCTTTCTTCCTCTCTCTCTATCTCCCCTTCCTGCCACGCATTTTAATGAAAGCGGCCTCTTCTGATACAGATAATTAATTTACTCGCGCGTGTATGGCCTCTCTCTCGCTCTCTTTTTGTCTCTTACTCTCTCTCTCTCTCCCCCCTCTGTTTCTCTTTGTCTCTGCGTCTTGCTCGCTCACTTGATCTCTGCACGTGTCTCGTTGTTTTCCGTCTGAAACATAGCCCCACCCTTCTCTCCAAACATTTTTCCGCATGTTGCATGTAAAGCCCAAGAGTTGTGGAATGACCTCAAAGTTGCTTTTATCCCTCCCCTTTGCTTTGGAAAAGCAATAAAACGGGCTTACGCCTTCTATTTGGTGCGGTGTCTAGATGTATTGTACAATAAGTCATGGAAAAAGGTCCCCAACTGGCAACTACGTTTGAGGGAGCGTCAGGCCTCTTTGTTTTCTCTTGACGTTTTGCAGTAGTGAAGTCTTGACCGTATACTTTCGTACTGTAAAAAGCAGTTACACCGTAAATATGACCGACTGCCGAGGCACGGCTATTTGGCGAATGATTGTCGGTCTGCGGCGCTCGTTTCATTTGACTTCGCCATTTCATATTTTTTCCCTGTGAGTGCTCGCTTCTTTTTTTCCCCTCCCTCTCGCTGATCCGCACTGGCGTGCAGAGTGTGTACTTTAGTTCGCTATATCCGTCGCGCCCGCGACCTTCGAAAGGCCGGTGAGAGAATTCCTCGCCTGATTTTAACCAGCGCAGCACCCGCAGAAAATAGTTTCTCTGAATTCCATCGAATAATTGATTCTACAGGGAGATTTTTAAAAATGAAACTTGCTTTGATTTTTAATCAATTCTGATAGATTAAAGAAATTAAAAAAAAAAATGAACGCGGGAAGGCGGGTCCGCCTATTGTCCCCGACCATGCCCGAGCGAGTAGGCAACCCGCCCGCACGCGCGCCTGTGATGCAGTGCGGGAGTGCCACACCTGCTAGGGGTGCTACGGGGTGCGTTGGATCGCCTCTCTCTCACCTGCCCCACGGCGTCAGCGGCGGGCACGCCTCGGCGCATCTCAATAAGGTTCGCGGCCCCACCTTTAATTTGGGCCCGGATGAGTCACGGGCGGCGGACCTCCCCGGAGCTCACTTAAGCCCTTTGTGTCGAGCCCGCGGCTCAGAGGCTCAGCCCTGCCAAGGTCGAGGTCACGCGTTCGGGGAGCTGATGGGGGTGGCGCAAGGCGAGGGTTCAAATCCCACCGGACCAGGTGTCGATAATTCCCCCCCCCCTCAGATCACTCTTTGTCGGTTTTTTTTCCGTCCGAACGCCCAGTGTGGTGGTTATGTCACAACAAGGCTCCGTCCCCGAGAGCCCTCTGCGGTTTGTTGTGCACTCTGCCGCTGGCCGACGGCAGGGCCGGCACACAAGCTGCTTGGCTGAGGTATGTACACCGCGCGCCGCGCGCCTGGCCGGCCGGCCGGACCGAAGGACCACGGCGAGGGTGCCCAGCGGGCTCAGCCCAGCGGGCTCCCCTCAAGGGACTACGGCAGTCCGACCACGGCCCAGCGGACAGGAAAACAAAACAAACACAAACACACACGCACACACACACACACACGCCGCTTGTGCCTTGTCCGCCTGCAGAGCCGAGAGCGGCGGAGCAGGAGGAGCAGGAGCAGCACGGCCGTAAGACTTATTTTAAGTCCCGGTGTGTACTCTGCGTGTGTGTGTGTGTGTGTACGTGCGCGTTAGTGCGCGTGTGAGTATGTGTGTGTGTGCGTATGTGAGTGTGTGTTTGCTGAATCGAGAGCGGTTCCATCCGCGTGTGATCGTAAACTTATCATTGACTGTCTCGGTAGAAAGTCGATATGTGAATAGCCCCCCCCCCTTCCCCCCTATTCGCCCTTTTCCCGTGTTCTGTCCGTATATCCTTCCTCCTCGCTTGTCGTAAAACATATCGTCCGCGGAGGAGCCGCACGATAGCTAAGCTGGACGACGACGACGAGGGGGGTAGCAGTGGTGCAGTAAAGTTGCAGGAGCCGGCGGCGGCTCCTGCAACTAACGCTCCTGGAGTCTCCTGCGCGCGCCTGGAGAAAGGAAGGAGGCGACGACGTTGGCCTTATCGATTGGGACGCGAGGCGCGGCGGCGGCGGCGGCGCCCTTGTGCGGCGTGTTGTGATCGGGGATGTCATCGGGAAAGGGGCCTAACTGCCTCGCCCTCCCGGCGCTGCTCCCCTCCCCGCCGCTCCCCTCCGCTCCCCTCCGCTCCGCTCCCTACTTCCGGCGCGGACCGGCGGCCCCACACCTGCACACATACGCCCCTCCCCTCCTCCCCTATTTTCTCTCGATGTGTGTGTGTCTGTGTGAGGAGGGGAGAGGGAGGGGGTCACGGGGACGTATCGACCCAACTTTCGTTGAGGAATCGCGGGTATTCAGTTTTTCCTATATTTTCCGCTTTGTGGGCGCCGTCGTCGGGGAAGAATGTTGACGACAAACACAGGCCGCAGTTTACGAAATTATTCGCAACGGTACCTCATCTCATACCTCAGCCTTTCTCTCTCTTTGTTCTGTATTTTTAGACCCTATCGCGTATTGTATGAGGTAATGCACTGCCTGCAAATAAACAGTAAATGAGTGCCTAACGGGATCGGGTTTGGAAGCCAAAATTAAATAAATGAGTTACCGGCGACGGTGTGGACGGGAGGCGCGGGAGTGCGCTGTTATGGGCTTTAGATCGTTGGAGCAGAAGGTGCTCCACGCCCGTCCTGGCGGCGCCCCGCCCTCGTGAGTTCACATGCTGTACGTAATTCAGTACACGATTATCCGGCGGGCCGCGCGGCACGTGTGCGGTGTATAGCGGTAGAGCAGCGGTAGTGGGTAGCGCCGCCGGGGGAGCAAAGGGAGCGGGAGCAGGGGAAGGAGGGGGTTAGATTTTCACACCTTGATTGACATCCCCCCACGCTCACACATCAAAGCCCCGCGCCACCAGCGGCGACGCTACAGCCAGGGCCGTACAAGTGCGCGAGACTAGAGCAGGACTTGCCGTGCGCGTGTGTTTGGTGTTCCCTACGGCGGTGGGTCGGTTCAAATAATAACAACAACGAAACTGTCGCGTGTCCGCCCTCCCCCCCTGTCTCTCACCATCTCGGGCCGAATGCGCGCCTTGTAGTAGCTCCTCGCGGACCGTGTCCCGAAAGTCTTTTGCAGTGGCGCGGCCGCGGGCGGCGCGCGTGTTCGCAGCTTGTGTTCGGAGCGAAGGGGAGTCGTAGGGCTTCCCTGCTGCAAGCGCTTGATCCATCCCATCTCCGCCCGTCCCTCCCCCCACCCTCTCCC
>NW_026267222.1:568996-573607 GCF_000697945.3 Frankliniella occidentalis
CCCCACACTCCTCACATGCACCCACCCACCCCGTGAAAAACAATTAGTGATTCAAATTTTCTTTTTGAGAATTCTGTGTTTTCTTTCTTATAGATTTTATTTTGTAGTTTTTTTTTAAGTGTTGTTGACTTTATGATATGTTTATAAGTTAAATTAATTTGTGTTTGTATTACCCCCCAGTTTAAGAATCATGCTTTTAAAGAGATGTACAATCTAAATTGCATTTTGGCAGTGTGCGAAATATGTATCCACCTTAATCAGTAATGACTTCAAGAGAGAAACCACCACCTTTGTCTTATAATTTTCATGTTAACTAGAGGGCATTTATACAGCTACTTGTTGCCCTAGTTATGTAAGTGTGATTTTTACTTTTATTGACTGTCCCATTCTGGACTGTATCATTTTTATTGTTTATAATATGTGTAGATTGAAAGTTTTTATGGCTTTTTAAAGTGTCCCAGCCTCTCTTTATCTATCCACTTCTTTCTTGTATTGCAATGAAATGGAGTTTGGTATTTATTTCTTCCTTTTCTTTCAACTCATACGAGTTAAGTAGGCCAAGGGATGAAAGATGGTAAAGATATTGTGTTCACATAAGCGGGTGTTTACTACCAAATTTTATCATATTTGGTTCCTCAAATCAGGGGAACTTGGGTTTTCTGGCCAATGACTTCAATGTATACACTGACTACTAGTCTCACTATATTTGTATACCATCTTTCATCAAGGATTTTATCCTGTTCATTCATATTTTCTAGTTCAATTTTGGGGAAATGTGGTTTCAGTGTGAGTGGGTCTTTCTTTAACAATATTATCAGTATTAACAATTTACCTTCCCATTCAACCTGAAGTCTAATGGGTTGTATTTATCTCTGGTATCATTTTTCTATCTATCCACTTCCATATTATCCAAATTGCATTCCAGGTACCTTATTGGATATCTATCTATAATTGAGATATCTAATAATTGAATGGGTTTGGCTGAAACATATTTTAGCCTTTAAATGAACAGTGGACTATTGCGTATGACTATCCTGTAAAAGAGCAGCATTTATATTAAATTTTTTAATGCATGTATTATTGTGAAATCTTGTAGGTAGTTTTTTGAGAGGAAAGCTTTGTAAGGAGACTGTTGAGGTCTCGCTATTCGCTTTATTCATGTGTGATATCAGTCATAATATGTTTGCTTGTATGGTCAAATTGACCCATGTAAGAAGAATCGGAATTTTTTGTCCAATGGCTCAATTTTTATGTATAGCTGTGACATGTTTTTGAATAAATTCCAAACAACTTCACTGTGCATGAATAATTATAACATGAGAGAGCCGCTCTACCTCATTCATTCTTACTTGAACATTCTGTTAATGTACAATTATTTTTTAAAATTAACTCTTAAGACATATGGACAGGATAATTTCTCATCTGCGTTAGCTGCATTACAATTCATGTCTTCTAACAAATTTTTACGTATCAAATTATGGTGATGGAGCCAGTTCAAATGAGCACTTTAAAACTTGCCCATTCCGTTTTAGCTGAAGCAAACCGTCTGTTATGCTTTCACTGACATGTTCTGACTACAATTATAATTCATAGCATTACTTTTCATCTCAATCTGTTGTAACTTTGGAATGAAATGGGTTAGTCATTCTTCTTTCTTCCTCTGGTATTACTTTTCAATGGAAGTCTTTGACAGTTGAGTGAAGACTGATTCTGATAATTTGCTATGTAGTTTGTTCTTTCAGTAGCTATCCAAGCAGAGTTTCAGGATTAAATTGTTAGTGTGACTACGAAAAGAAGTGTACTGGTGCTATGTATTATATTTGGTACCTCAAAAGTTTAAATCAAAATAGCTAAGTTTTTGTAAATCTTTTATGGGATATTTTTCCCCATGGACTGTCAAAATCTGTTTATTATTGTAGCTGGGAATTTGTGGAATGTTTGCAAGACTCTGGAAGTTTTCCTGTCCATTGATTTCCCTCTTCTTGACTAAGACTGATTAACCAGTGTACTTTATGGAGTTAATTCCTCATTGTGTGAATTGTGTTATGAGGGTTAAATCCTGTCTGGATTAATTTGAGTCCTTCCATTGTCTTCATAATTTGATATAGTTAACTTGGTAGAGCTCTTTTTTTTTTCATATCTTCTTTTTGGTCCAGCTATCTGTAGGATTCTGCATGGTGAAGGCTGCCTTTTGCAGCTTTTTCTTTCTATGTGCCAACTCTCACTTTGGTGTCGATTGACTATGCCTATGTACTTAAATGACGTACTTGTGCTACCGCCATCTTTTATGTAAGGTTTATCTATAGCTTTAGAATGGGGTTTATTTAGTCTAGTTCAGTGAAAGGGGATGTTTAATTTCTGCTGAACTGCGTTACGATTGTTTTCTTGTTTTTCTTTCTTGTACGTAAAAAAAATAGCTGATAGACCCGGTTATTCTACTTTGTGCAATATGTTAAGTTCTACAGAGAAGAAAATATTTAGTCATGCTTGTTGCTAAAATGAAAATTGGTTGTTTAGGGAACTTCAATTGGAAAAATTTTATTTCGTGGTTGTTTCAATGTTTTGCTGTAGAAAGGTCTATTTAACCATAGGAAATGAGCCAAGCTCAAATTGTACCAACGAATATAGTGTTTTAACCCTTTATCAAAGTTTCTCATAGTTTAAAATTTGTATACCTGAATTCTTTTTCTCTTGTTTTTTGTTTAGTTATTTCTACAAAGTTTGTACCATTTATACAATTATGTACAAAGTTGTCTAACTTAATTAAATCAATGCCAGACATACATAAAGTTTTGATTTTCTCGGTTACCGATCCTTACTTAACTCCTTGACTTAACACACTTGATTTCAAGGATCGAGTGTTGTGTGTCTTCATACTCCATGCAGCCACAGGCAATAACAACTGTATGGTGCGGTGGGTTATGAAGGAGAGGATTCTTACGAGCCCGCCACGCTCCGCCACACCCCGGCACCCCACACTCCTCACATGCACCCACCCACCCCGTCCCGTCTTCCCCGTTTTATTACCCGGGTCCCCGGTCCCGCCCGTCCCGTCCCGCCCGCGGCAGACTTCGGGCCCGGGCGCGAAGGAGCCGAGCCGCGGCCGAGCGCGAGCCGAGCGGAGCCGAGCGCCGGCGGGGGCAGGGGGCGGGTCGGGCGGGGCGGGGCCGCTCAAAGGCGGGCCTTGCGCCGAGCGCCGCGCCGCGCTCCAACCCAACCTCCCAGCCCAACCGAGCACCACCAGACCACGCTGGTCAATACTCGCCCAGAAGCAGGCGAGGGAGGTCGAGGCCGAGGCACCATGTGAGCGCGCCTCGCAGCGTCCCGCACCGTCTCGTTCATGTCGGCCCGTGTCGCGAGTGTTTCTCTGCCGTCCCCCCTCCGGTCGGGGGCGTGCTCGTCCCCCGCGAGGACTCCACCGCGTCGCGAGTGAACGCCTGCCCGGGGACTGGACTACTGCCCCTCGCCGCCAAGGCCGGCAAGGGCCTCCCGGACCGGAGCGCCCTGGACCCGACGTGAATGGGCATTCCTCCTGTTAACCTCACTTTTCGTCTTGGTTGACAGTGCGCGGAAGGGGAGTGGTGGTGGTGTTGTCAGTGAGGGGAGGAGTGTGAGAGTGTGTGTGCGATCAGACCCTCCGACTGTGTTTAGTGATTGTGTGATCGGCTGGTGTTTTGGCAACCCCACCAAGTGAAAGGATACATCGGCAAGCTCTCCCATGGATATATGGACGTTTCTTCTTGTTGCCGTAGCAGGTGAGGAACCCTTCAGCATCGACATGAGCTATGCACGTCGCCATGGGCGATTCTGACACCATGTTGCGTTCGTCTTTGGTCCCAACTTGTGTCTTGAGTCTTGCCGACGATGGACTGCACACCTTTCCCTGGCGGTCCTGCACCTGGGTGGCATACTCGCACCCCTACTTAATTAAGCCCTGCCCTGGGGCCTTTCTAGCCGCCGAGGTGTAGTCCCAGCCTCCAGGCCCTCGTTTCCTCATCATCGCTGTTTCGAATCCAGCCTCCTGGGCGGCAGGTGCACGTCCACCCCGCAGGGGACCCCCCGTCGCCGCCAACCCCGCAAACGCTGTGCTCTGCCTTCAACGCACGTCGAGCAGGGGGATCCTGGTCCTGCGCGCGAGTAAGCTGGAGCTGCCGCTGCCGGGGTGAGAACGACCTGGAGCCGCCGCGGAGTACCCGGCCACCCGGCCCGTCCCACGGGGGCCGCGGGACATACCGGGACGTGACTGGAGTCAGGACGACTCGGGGACTCGGAGAACGACGCGACGCGACGCCGCACGATCCGCGAGCACTGCGGCACGCCCCCGCCGCCCCCGACCGCGGCGGCGCTTCCTGATGCGCTGATTGTCGCGCTGCTGCTGCTGGAGAGCGTCGTCGGGCAGGGCTGGGGGCGGGGGCCGCCTCCTCGACGCCGTGCTCGCAGCGGCTTTGGCAATAACGAGCGCCGCGCTCTCGCGCCCCAGCAGCGCCTGCAGCTCGTAATTGTTAAAAGTATTTCATTCCTCCGCCAAACTTTGGCGCGAGAGCGGCGGCACATCTGATAGATAGTTCTGGGTGGGAACAGCTTGCGGCGGGGCGGTGGTGGTCGGGGGTG
>NW_026267222.1:581197-581537 GCF_000697945.3 Frankliniella occidentalis
TCCCCCTCCCGCCCTGCCGAGCAGCCAGCGAGCTGGCGCCGTGCCAGGCGGGAGCCGCTGCTCGTGGGTTCCACTCCCGCCCGGCCTCGGCCAGGCTGGCCAGGCCCGCGCGACACAAGACGCCCCGGCCGGCCTGCCCAGCCAAGCCCTCCCTTGGTGCAGCCCGGCTCGTTGTTGAGGTTCTAATCTCGTGTTTTAATTTTTCACTCTCGAGGTTTAGTCCTGATGGCCGTGTAGTGGGCAGCCGGAGAGCAGCGGCCTGCAGGCCTTCGGCCGCGCGCCTCATCAACCCGTTAACGGGCAAACTTGGGTCATTATTTGCATCCATTTGGACGCTGCG
>NW_026267222.1:581757-586488 GCF_000697945.3 Frankliniella occidentalis
GAGGCTCGAGGGGGGGGGGGGTTCAGCCAATTTTTACCTCGGCCATTACACCGCGGAGAGGAGCGAAGTTTTGCGGGGGCGGGGGTGCAAAACACAGGATCATACTTGGGCCGTCCGAATTAATCGAGGATAAACCGTGGTTCCCTCGGTTCCCTCCCGGTCGGGGCCTCTGCCACACAGCTAGCTTCCCTCCTCGCCTCTGCTAGCTTGCAAGCTACCATGGCTGTCTCCTCTTAGCTGGTGTGCTGCTGCTCCTGCGTGCCTCTGCTCTGCCCTTCCGCGAGGCAAAAGAGAGCAGGGATTAGAGGACGGATAAGAAATCCGAGAGGCCGCGAGAACAAAGTACTACGACAGCGTGTGTGGTAACTGATGGCGCCGTGACTCACCCTCGGGCTGCACCCTCTCGGCCTTAGGGGGGGGGGGGGGAGGCTGCAGCCGGCCCGAGAGGGAAGGACACTCAGCCTCGGACTCAAATGGCCCGTGTATCCGGGGGGAGGATCTCGCAGAGTGGAGGGGGTGGGCGAGGGGGAGGATGTGGCCGTGTCCTCTCTGTTTGCGTACGCCGGTGTCTGGCGCTCTCGTGTGTCCGAGCCGAAGGGTGCTGGACGGGGTGCTGGAGGTGCTGGAGGAGTGAGCCTCAAGGGCCCCGGGCGGGCCCCTCCCCTCTCCCTCCAGGTGGCCGTGCGCGGGCCGACCACCCCCGTGGAAGCCGTTCCCCTCTGGATATGGACACCCTGGCCTTGGCGCCGTCTTGGCGTCGGGGAGAGGTAGCAGGTGTTGACTCAGCTCGTGCATCTTAAACGCCTCCGGAAGGACCCCCCCCCCCTCCTCCTGTACGCCCTTTAGCGCGGCCGCACCACACCGCCCCAGTGCGCAGATGGCAGTGTCTCACGCCTTATTTTACCTTTTTTTATTTCTTATTTAATCTTATTTCTCTCGCTCCGGCGACGAGCGCGCGCTTTGGAAACAATCCCTCCTCCTCTCCTCACTATTTCTCTTTATTTTATCCTCTTGCCTCTGGAATGCCGATACCGTCCTCCAGCTGCTGCTGCTGCTGCTGCTGCTGCTGCTGCTGCTGCTGCTGCGTGGCGCCGCCGCCCTTCCCTTCCCCCGCCTCTCGCTCGGGCTAACGCCGCGGAGTTATCATTGATTCCGTTATAAGTCCCCCTCCCCCCGATAATCCCCGTTTCCCCCCCGAATCTGTTTTCCGGGAATTAAAAAGGGGTTCTCGGCCGCGCCTCTTCCTTCCGGCCCGCTCGGATAAGCTGCTGAGGACTAGCGGCCGTGTCCGCGCGCGGCTCGACATCTCACTGGTGAAAAGTGAAAAGGGCGTAAGTTCAATGCCAAGTCCGTAGACTTACGCCCTTTTCACCAGGGAGCTACAGCGGGTGAACAGGAATAACGGTCTTCTTGTCGCTATCGGTTTGTCGTCCTGTTGGCGGTGTACCCGTGTACGGTAATGGCTCCTCGGCCTGGCCGGGCTGGTCCATAGCGGCAGCACGCCTCCGCAGCCTCCCACACACGCGGACGGGTCGGCTCGGCTCATCCACCAAGGGCTTAACTAACGAAGGCGGGGCGGGGCAGGGCGGGGCTGGGCGCGGAGTAGACGGGATGGGAAATGGATCCTAAACACGTTGTCTGCCGCCGCGCCTGGGTCTTGTCTGTCTTTGGAACGGGTGCAAAGCGCGGGAGGAAAGGCGGGGGAAACGAGAGTCAAAGTGATGATTACAATTTCGAGAATGTCTTCAACAGGCCTGATGTTGTTGTTGTTGTTGGACAGCGGTGCTCCGCGCCTGTTAAAACTTATTATGAATGCACGAGGCGAGCGCGCGCTGCACGGCGCTCCTGCGGGACCCAAATGAAATGCTTTAGAAAGCGCTGCGCTGGGACTCTCTGTAGGTGAGCGCTCTGGTGAGCGCTGAGCGCTGAGCAGGCGCCGGCCGGGGAGCCGCCGGGCCTCGCCTGGGGACTCATTCAATCACCTGAAAGTTTGATGAATCGCAAAAGCCCCACCACCACCACACGTCGCCCGCCCCCGCCCCACGCATGCGGTGGTGGTGCTGTACTACAACAGCTTTGGTCGCTCCCCCCCGCCCCACGCAACGCCCCGCCACCACCCCAGTGTAAAATCAGGGCAAGGGGATGAGATTTGATAACGATTCGGTTGGTCCACCCGCGCGGGTGGTCCGGGGTATGTGGGGCTGTGGGCTGCTGGGCGGGCACACGGCTGATCCCCCTCGCAACAGTGCTTCGTGCGTGATGCATGCTGGTGCCGCGCGGGACACAAAACGAAAGCGAAATAATAAAGGCAAAAGAGCTTTGAAAAAAAAAAAAACAACAACATATGAAAAGAGTTTTGATTGGCGGACGTTCGTTATTGGGTCACTGTCAATGTCCAGCGGGGACCGGCGGTATCACGGGCGTTGTCACACGTCATCGGCCGGGCCGATTGGGGAAAGGGGAGGGGGAATCAATGACAAAAGCGACGAAATGTTACAATATAGACTGCTCCTCCTTACCAAAGCGCGAAACGTTTTCATGCTCGGCATGTCAATCCACCCAGGAGAGCGATATGCAGACTGCAGACTTAAAACATAGTATGACCGCAACATAAATTTCATAGTGATCTTTTTTAGGTTAGGTTTCTTTTAGGTTCTACATACGTCTTTATCTCGTTCTTTATAATTTTAAAAGAAGTGCGCTGTAGGTTAGAAGAGAAGGAAACATCGTGTAGAGACCTTTGCTCCCCTCTCTTTACCTCCACATCCCTCCCCGTAGCCGCGAGCTCAAGGCTGCCATTTTCGCTGACTTTTCGCCTCTTCGTTTAATGTCTGTTGGAGGGGATGGAGCGAGCTACCGCAGAGCCTGCCGGCTGCCAACCAAAAAAATTCATTCATTCATTCATTCATTCATTCATTCATTCATTCATTCATTCATTCATTCATTCATTCATTCATTCATTCATTCATTCATTCATTCATTTCATTCATTCATTCATTCATTCATTCATTCATTCATTCATTCATTCATTCATTCATTCATTCATTCATTCATTCATTCATTCATTCATTCATTCAATTATTCATTCATTCGCATAACATTCTATTAATTAGAATTTCCTTTACAACAATTTCAATTATTCACTTCATGCATTATTTTATACGTTACTTTAAACATTCAACAGTAAGCTTTTTAGCCATTTAGCAGCGTCCACCTTTACTTTATGATTCCTTTTCAAACC
Organism: Frankliniella occidentalis; assembly: GCF_000697945.3. Classification (NCBI taxonomy): domain Eukaryota; kingdom Metazoa; phylum Arthropoda; class Insecta; order Thysanoptera; family Thripidae; genus Frankliniella; species Frankliniella occidentalis. The sequence goes on from NW_026267222.1 coordinate 584,999, forward strand.
TACATGATTTGGTTATATCGCAAGTTTTTTCTCTCGTTTTTTTTCCGGCCATGTAACACACTGCACTCTCTTTGTAGAGCAATACTTCGGCGCCGCTCCTCTTGCCGAAGCTAATTACACCCCTTCCACGTCATAGTACGGGCCGGGCGGCGGCGGGGCGGCGCCCGACACGCAACAGTATCAAACACATCGCGAGGGCATTTCGTGCGATCGCCAGGTTCTGTGGGGCGGCCCTACCCCTACTCCACCGGAGTGGGGCTGTATACACTCTCCCGCTCCTCGCTGCCTCACACGGTGAAAAACAGTTGTAGGTTTTACTGGAATTTATTGTCGGGCAAGAATGGGCAGTCTTAAATATACATCATATGTTATGTGATTCGTAAATTACAAAATATGTGGTAAATTTATGAGTATAGTTTCTGCCAGTGCCCCGGGCTGCGGGGCTGGACTGGCCCAGGTGCAGGGGCGGTGCCGCGCGGGCCCAGTCCTGCTGGCGCCGGGAGCAGAGGGGTCGATCTGGAGGGGGTGGGTATGGCCTTTTGGGTTAAGAGCGGGGGGAGGTGGAGGACGGCGTCACGTGACGGGCCCGCTTCCCCCGCCGGGACGCACGCGGTCCTTCGGCTGTCACGCTAGTCTTGGCGTGTTGCCTACCCATCAGGCGTGGCTCGGTGGGGCAGGCCCGGGGCCGGGCCGTGCTGCGCTGCGCTTGCGGCCTAACGTCTAACGACACGCTGGAGAATCGCGTCCCCGCTTTGGGGGAAGTGGTGGAGACCACGCGCGCGGGTGGGGGTGCTCCACCCGCACCATGACCCTCCACGTCCCTCAGGAGCAGCAGGGGTCCGCCCGGCTTGACCTTTCGGTCGCCAGGCTTCTAAAAGTTAAAGAAATGGCAAAAAAAAAAAAGTGGAATAGATTTAGTGTCAAATTTTATTTTCAATTCAAACAAACTCATTTCTCATCTTCTTTTCAAATAAAATGAATTGTTTTGGTACAAATTATATGTTCATGATGGAAATAAAACTGAACTCAGAAAAAATTAACTCGTTTCATTGCCGAATTAAATTCACGCGCCAGCTATAAACTCTGCCGAGCCCGGCCTTTTGTCTCCCAAGTGTCCTCCGTTGTGTCGCGTTCTGCTGGCTGCCTGTTGTCGCGGCCCGCGGCGCCCACAGCCCGGCCCGGGCCCAGGAGGCGCGGCGCTAGCGGCGCTGCCACCCCTCCGCCGGGCCAGAGCGTCCCTAGAGGGGCAGCGAGGCGTCGCGACGCAAGCGCCGAATGGCGTCGTCGACTGGGCCGGGGCGGGCCGGGCGGCGGCCCACGGCGCTCAATCGATGATGCAGTGCCGGTAATCATGGGCCGCGAAAGCCTCGGCGGCATGTGGCGCTCTGCGTCTGGGGAGTTGGGGACGGGCCCGGGACGGGTGGTGGTGGTGGGGACCCACTGGCCCACTGGGTGCCGCATCAGGCCACTCGCTGAAAGAAAATACTATG
>NW_026267222.1:588353-589041 GCF_000697945.3 Frankliniella occidentalis
CCCCTCCCCTCTCCTTTCTCTTCATCTCCGCTTCTCTACGACCCCATCCCTCCGAGGGGGCGGGGCGGCGCGCTGTGGGTGTTCCACCGGGGCTTGCGGGCGGGGAAGGGTGGGGCGGGGCGGGCAGTGCGATTGCACACGCGTCACACATATCGTGTTATCCGCTCAGTTTTAGCAGACTTTTCTCTCCCCCTCGTCGCTGTTCGTGCGTTTTATGGAGGGGAGGATTTTCGCGTGAACAATAGAGGCCGTGATTTTCGATTTTCGATTACGAGAGGGTCGGAAATGGAAAGTTTGTCTGATTCGGTTTGGTTGTACATTCGTGTGAGTCAGCAGTTGTGTTATCCAAGCTATCCTATCATTGCCCCTAGAATTTTGATTATTTTTATTTTTGAGAATTGGTCTTGCTCTGCTTGATTTCGGTTTTTCCAACGGTATGTAGCAGCGGTGTTCATAACACAGTGAAGGTCCCTAAAGTTTACATGCTGCAGTTAACACGTCATGAAAGGGTGTGTGACAATCCGTGACACTGTTGCTTGTGCGATACGCGGCTATACATTGTCGCTCTCTCGGGCAGCGCTTGCCTCCGCCTCCTGATCGCTATGGATGTCGACACAGCCTGTTGGGCGGGCAGGGCGGCGGGCTATGACGAAAGCATGCGGGTCGCGTCAGGGGTGCGTGGGGGTGG
>NW_026267222.1:590534-592618 GCF_000697945.3 Frankliniella occidentalis
AACGGGGTCAATGAAAGTCTCCTTCCTTTTGTGTGTGAGAGAGAGCGTTTGTTCTTGAGTGCGTTTCGTGGGTGGTAGTTCTCGGCTTTTGCATACGCTTTACAAAATTAGGATAGTTCTCAAAAATGTGCATGATGTCAAATGTCTAGGTTCCCACGCTACTTCCGTAATTATTCTGTACTCTGCGTGACTTGGGAATTCGACATGTCTGGATCCTACAAAAACTGCCGGTTCCGAAGAATCTAAAATAATCGCGTGAATTATTTTGAAATCGGAACTTCTCCGCGTGTGAGTGTTGAGTGTTTATACAGTTTACATTATGCATGGAGTGATAAAACTACACGTTTTGACAGCCAGATTCAGCGCTCTCGCGCCCTGCTCCCCATCTCGTCGCTTTTCCATTTTGCTTCCATCTGAATAAATCCGGCTCGTGCTTTGTCAGTTCGGTCCATTCCGGGTCCGTGCGGGCGGCTCGACTGCGCCCCGCCCCGCCCCGCCCCGCCACGCCACGCCACGCGACGCCCCGCGCCACACTCTATCCCAACCCCTTGTTTATGGTCGCACACTGCATGCGGGCAGCTGAGCCTGACTGGCTGCCTGCAGAGGGAAATGGTCATTTTCTGGCTTGAGCTCCACCACGCCACGCCACGCCACGCCACGCCTTAGTCTTGCTCGGTCTTGCCAGCCACGCCACGCCACCTTCCAGAGCCAGACGGACAATGCTCCCCCGCTTGGCTCCTCGACTGGACGGGAAGGGTTTGCCGCCGCCGTTGCTGCTGTGTGCGTGAGTGTGTGTGTGAGAGAGAGAGAGAGAGAGAGAGAGAGAGAGAGAGAGAGAGAGAGAGCGAGCAAGGCGAGAAGAGAGAGACAGAGACGAGAGATGTGCCCTGCGGCGCCGCTGCTGAACAATTCCTTATTCACTCGTCGGGCTTGTGCCGCGCTGGTGCTCTTCAGGGTGGGGTGCGGTGTGGCGGGGCGTGGCGCGGCGGGGCGCTTCTCTGTTGCTGCGGTTAGTTTGCACAAGCACAACTTGTGCCCCTTTGGTGCGCTGGTGCTCTCCGCCCTTCAGTCTGACGTCGTCCGCTCCTGGGTGGGCAGCAGCGGCGGAAGAGAGAATAAGGAGAGGGCGTTGTTCGCACCCGAGCAGAACAGACCAAATGTTCACCCATTCGTTACTTAGCTGGTTTTGGAAGTCAGTGTAGTTGGCTCCCTCCCTCAGCGGTTTTCTGGTAGCCTTTATGGGGGGTCTTTCGACGCTGCGCCTGAAAGCCTCGCACCTACCACCGCCACGCCGCGTCAGTGCTCAGGGTGGATGGCCTGGACTCCTTGAACCTCGTTCCAGGTCCGCTCTGCCAAGCCCCGCCCAGGCCTTGTCGCGTCGTCGTCGTCGCCCTTGAAATCTTCGGATCGGTTCGGGGAATGAAGCGGCGGCTAAGGTTGGTCGAGGCACCGATGAGCGTCTGATGATCGCCCCGATCGCCACCATCAAGTCGCTCGCCAGGCGTGAAGGCGGGGCGGGGTCGACATGGCCATGCTCTCGCGCCGCGATCCAGGTTTTTCGGTTGTTTATTTTTACTTTATTTTTTGGGGGGTGTGGAGTGTTATTTCGCAGCGTTTTATGTGTAATGAGAGCCGCTGATGCCGGTGGGGCGGGGCGGTCCCCAGGGCCTAAGCGAGGCATCAGGGGGGGGGGGGAGTGTCCCGACCGGACCCTACCCTACCTACCGCGGCTGCCTTTGCTGGTCGCAAAAAGTATATGGAGTGGCAGTCGGGGACCCATGCCATGCCATGGGGGCAGCTGTGCGGGCTTTTGGCCTGAGGATCGCAACGGGCCGGGGGACAACAACACCGCATTAATTAGGTGGCTCAACAAGTCATTATGCACTACGGGCACGATTGTCACGTGACAGCAGCACGCGGCGACCCTCTATTTCATTTTTTTCCCCTCTCTGCGGTTTTGTATGGAGTCTTTTTCCTTTGTTTTATGCGGTGGGCGCGTTTTCGTTTTGTTCCCGGTTTTGTTCTCTCGTTTTTGGAGGCCCCCGTTGTCCTCTCCCCAGTGTGGCGGACTGCAGCACGTTTGA
>NW_026267222.1:592668-592993 GCF_000697945.3 Frankliniella occidentalis
TGGCTGTTTTCAAGTTTCTTTTTACTTTTAAGCTTTTTTTCCTATAGCGCTAGCTAGTAATTCCTCAGCCGTAGTGACATGTCACGTCCTAGTATAGTAGTTATGCAGGTGGTGGGGCGGTGCGCTACCAACCGGGCCCTTATCAACCGTGCATGAATGAATAACCTCCGCTAGAGAGAGAAAGAGCGTGTGTGTCTGTTTGAGAGAAAGAGAGATAAGCCAATAGCTGCGGTTTACGGGCTTTAAAAGCCACCCCGCCTCCTTTGCTGGCCCTGCCCCTGCTATCGGCCGCAATGGACATCAGCTGCTCTGTGACGATGACTAT
>NW_026267222.1:593043-593470 GCF_000697945.3 Frankliniella occidentalis
GCTCCGCCCAACGACGCGCAAAACTGAGCGACAAGTTGACGCGCTGAGCGGCGTTCCAAGGCGATCGGATTCCGATGTCCACATACCCGTCGACGGCGTGCCTTGGCTGACGGGGGGCTGGCGCCGCCGCGGCCCGGTTCCCTCTCCGTCCTCCCCGCCCCTCCCGCCCACGACTCCCCTCCGCCCCTCTCCTCCACAGGGCCCCACCACGCAGTAAACAATTCTATTTCAGATAAAGTTAGGGGTAGCGACCGCTGCGTACAGACGCACAAATCATGAAGCTTCTCTGTGAGCGAGTGAGCGGCGGGGCGGGGCGGGGCGCGGAGGGCGGCGCTGATGGCCAAGCGGGTATTTCGAGAAAGGGCGCCTCCTCTCCTCCACGGCTCGCCACCTCTCGGCTTGCGATGAGGGGGGAAGAGGGAGAGAG
>NW_026267222.1:600766-605251 GCF_000697945.3 Frankliniella occidentalis
CCCCCCCCTCCCCTCTCCTCCCTCCTCTTTCCAACGCGCTTCCTCGCACAGCGCCGCGACGCCTGGGGGCGGGTGGCGACGCCTCCGAGAATTATGGCGTTGGGGCTATTCTTAGACGTTTGCTATCACTCACTGCAATGACAAGCCTTTTTTCCCTCCTCTCTTTTTCTAGTGTGTTCGTTCTCTACCGCTCTCGCATCCCGTGTCCCCTTCCCTACACTCTCACTACCCCCACCCTGTCTCCTCCCCCTAGAGTCCCCCAGTCCCCCCCTCCTCCCCCACAGGACCACAGGGGTTTGCTTTGGCCCCCATTGCGAGTCTGCTTCTTGGACTGGGCTCGCCTCGCCGCCCGCCCGCTATGCCGCTCTGGCTGTGCCTTGGCTATGCCCGCCCTTAGCCCTCCCCCCCATTCCACCCCCATCTTTACCCCCCCCCCCTTCTCTCTCTCTCTCCGTCTATTGCTGCAGGTCCCTTTCTCTCTCCTTCTCAGTGCGAATCTTGTTGCTGCGTAGACTAGGCCCCTCCAGCACAATAACAGCGAGTTGCTCCCTCCCCATCCTCTTCCACCCCAGGGCGGCCCAAGCCGAGACGCAAAATGGGAGTTTGAAACAGGACGAGAGAAAGAGAGAGAGAGAGAGAGGGAGAATGTGAGAGTGCGAGAGGCAGAAATGGAGACGTTTCTTGTAACAGGTTCAGGGACCAGACCAGGAGAAGTACAAACCCAGACCATAGTTGCATAGAAGTTTAGGTTAGAGCACGCTATGCAACATCTTTTCTTGCCTGCTTCATTTTTCTCTTTCTTTCTTTCGTTCTTTCTTTCACGACGAAAAGTTTGTGTGTAGGCCGAAGAATGCCGTGGCGACGGCCGACTGGCCAGCCCTGGCCCTTCCTTTTGGAGGGGCTTTTGGGACGTGGGCGCTAATCGTTGAGAAACGGACTGAGCTGCTGGAGGAGGGGATTTGGGGGAAGGGAAAGGTGGGAGGGGGGTCCGGTCCAAAGAAGGGGGAAAAGTTGGCAGCAAGGCGCCTTGCACACGTGCTGCACGCGTGTGCGCGACCGTTTGGAGTTTGCAACTGTTTGGTAGTGTCAAAGAGAAGAACTCTTACTTTCGCACACGGTCTGCAACGCTTCTTAGACGTGCACGTTTTGGTTAAGTTTATAAAGGTTATAGGATGATAAAAAATATACGAGACATTAGAAGATTTCAGCGATTACAGAGAGGATTGCAAGGATCTAGGAACAATATACAGTGTGCTAGAAACACACAGAGGTAGAAACACACACAGAAAATAATTCTAGTGTTTTCAACGACCGCTTTTCATGAACGTCTGTGGAGGTTTTCGTCGGGTGGTATAGGATTCGCTATTACTCGTTTCTCATTTTCCTCATCCTTTGAGGCCAATGCTGCTGCCGCCTCCAACTCAGTCGTCACCACGACCTGGTAGCCGCTGGTAGCCAACAGGAGTCAGACTGTTGATTAGCGCTTCGGAATCAAAGAGAAATCAGTACAGAAGCCGGGGGACCTTTATTTCGGTCAAAGTCTTCTATTAGGGAAAGTTGCCATTGAAGACCGAACCGATGTTGTTTTTGTTTGGTTGTCGATTGACAAAATATTTCATTGAGTTAAAACACCTCTCGGCTTAGCTAAAGGCATTAAAACTACTGAAGACTCTAATTTTTAGGAACTAGTGCCTTACACTGGCATTACACCCCAAAATTCTCCAGAACCCCTGCACAAAAGTGCGACGCGACATGCCACCTATGTTATTCCCGTTATTCCAGTGTCGCGAGTTAGTTTTCTTGATGCCTTCTGTAAAGACCGAGAAGCTTTCAGAACCAAAGGGCCACCACGCCGAGTCCGACGCGCTCGGACGCGCTTCATTTTCCGATGCATTCCTCTTCACAGTGCACAGCACATCCCATTCGAATAATAAGAAATCCCCTGTAAACAAGGCCGCTTGTCGTTCCAGTGATGGGCACAACAAACGTCTCTCCTGCGCCGCGCTGCCACCGACATGGATACCAATTATACCGCTCAGGCAGGGCGGCCCGCGCCCCGGGCTCCATCGGCTCGAGCGGCCGCTCCAGGCCGAGGAATCTCCCAGCCGGACAGCCAATCGGGCGGCGGCTGGACTTGAGTTTAGATTGGGCAGCCCGAGCCGACGCTTTAGAGCGTCTTGTGTTTCTTTTTGGCAGGGTATGTTCCTTGCGCCGTGCTGCGTGGCGCCGCCAGATCTGTCCAGACGTATGTTAATCAGGCGCGGCGCAGCATAAGGGCCGTGCCTGCCGTGTTAGCCGAGTCGAAGGGCCGTTGCACGGAATTATTTATCACACATTTTTATTATCTGACCGAAAAGGAAAAAAAAGTTGAAACTTGCACTGTTGTCCAACCGTTATGAAGCAAAATGCCAAATCCTTATTAATTGCGATACAATACTTTGTATGATTATCACCATACACTGATAAACCTAGAGCACAACTGCTTACTTGTGAATGTGCATTTGCAAGTTGAATACTCGCACCTTTTAAACTCCGTAGTAGTTTCCTTGAAGTGTTTCAAGTATTTAATGCACTTGAAACTTGAAATTGCACTGCTGCAAAGTTTAATTGAAGCAGTTGCACACTTACAAGTGTTAAGAGGTTGCACTCTTTCCTTATGAATGTATGCTTTGTCATAACGAAGCAAATTCTGTGCTTATTTGGAATACTCTTGCAAGGTTTTTACTGAGTGACTGAGTGTGGTTGGTGACAGTCGCTGCGAGTATTTGAGCATTAGGCTGCACCACCGCTCGGCGCCGCGCGAGTCCTCATTGCCCTACATCCGCTAAGAGACACACAAGGAGCGGTCCGTGACTTTCTCCGAGGTCGCGAGTAAGTGACCCTCGCCTAGTGCAGCCAGCCGGGCACTCCAGGCGTCCTGCACATAGCGCTCTGGAGTGCAGTGATCTGCTGGGTGGTAGCGCTAGAGGGAGTCCAGGAAGTTCTATGGGCGCCGGTGCTCTAGGCAGGTCTCTGAGAGAGAGACCGCTTGAGCTGGAGTCCAGGAAGGTCTCTGGACAGGTGCGCTGGGAGTCCAGGAGAGGCCTCTGATGAACCCAAACCTATAATATTTTCTAGACGAAAGCTATCTGAGGCAGATGCTGCACCACGACAGGAACGTTTACATCCGACATCAGCAGGTAGACAGTCACTGCTACTGGGGACGCGAGCGAGTTGTTTCCGGGAGGAAAGGCTCGGTGATGCAGGACTGGAGGACAGGTGCTCCTGGAGTGCCAGCCGGTCGCCAGCTACTGCTGCAGCTACTGCTGCCGGACTCAGCCCCGGCCGTTATGCTGCTGCAGGCCGTGTAAATGCTAATGAATTGTCACCAGCACGTGGCGCCCTGTGCCACGTGGTCTTGTACGGCCCCGCTCCGCCCCGCAACGCCACGCCGTTAGAACAAACGATATTCGCCGGCGCGGCTCGATTCGTTCGCGTTGCCCCGCTAACCCTATTTTTTCCCCGGACGACGTTTGGAACTGCCATGCGGTGCCCCCCGTCGTCCTTGGATACATAGAAGGCTCCTTTCGCTCGTTCACTTATTTTTTGTTTCCTTCCTCTTCGGTCCATCGGGACGCGACGCGCCGGTTGACATGTTGGAGCGACTTAGAGATATCGATATTGCGATTCGGGGTGGGGGCCGTGCGGGCGGGTCCAGGGCGGGGCGCTCTGTGCCTGTCCTCTTAGTGTCAATAGCACCCTCACGACCAGCGCCCGCCTGCGCCTCGGCTCGCTCCTTGTCAATGTTTAATCGCAGCTGTCTCGGCCCGAATCTTGCCAGGCTGGCGTAGCAGGCGTGGTTTGTGCGCACTGACTGAAAGCCGGTTTGGGGTACTTTTACTGAATTGTCGCGATAACTGGCTGTTTTCCTATTCCCATAACTTTTATCTCCAAATAGAATATTATAAAAAGTATACATGTATAATCATCGTAAGGTCATATTGCAAAACAAGAGGCAAACTAAAATTTGTGATATAACAGGTTATACAAAAAAACAAAACAAAAAAAACAACATAATTATCACAGTAGTTTTGAAATAATTTTCTCCCTACCCTTGTTTTTATTGCAATTCAGTTTGCGATGCAATTTAGCAAAGAAATCGTAAAACCTAGTTATCGCATATTTTTTTGTAAAATATCGCAAAAGCAGCCTTGGTGCTCGGTTGTCGCCTAGTGTTTGGGCCGCGGCTGCGGTCTTTGCCTTCGCAACTCACCTCGACTGAAAGGGCTTTGCCAGCGCGACGCAACACGGGGCTTGAACGTACACTCGCGCGCGCGCACACACACACACGCACGCACACAGAGGAGGCCAACCGCTATTGGCAGGTCCCTGCCCGACGCTCGACACGATTGGCCACATTTGGAGTTGCGATACGTTTCCTTTTAGAGAATGGGTCTCTCTCTCTCTCTCTCTCTCTCTCTCTCTCTCTCTCTCTCTCTCTCTCTC
>NW_026267222.1:605301-610363 GCF_000697945.3 Frankliniella occidentalis
GGGGGGGGGGGATGGCGGAGCGGTACAGAAACTGTCACTTTCGAGATTAGAACGCCGGCTAATGCACTCTGCCTACACTGTCAAGGCGAGCATTGGCATTTGCAGAGTGCACTTTGTCACTTTGGGAGCCTCTCTCTAGTGGCGTCAAGAAGACAGGATAGTGATGTTCAGGGTGTAGAGTCACTCTTTTGATGGCCCTACCCCTACCTCTCATAATTAGACATTTTGAAGTGCGCGTTAGGCACCATGACAGCTTGATAAAGACTATCTTTTCTAAAAAAAACAAAAACAAATTAAATGTATATGTGCTTTTTGTCTGATCCGCGACGTATTGTTGACCTTGCTCGAGAGAGGCATAGCGTATGCCTTGTCATGCCGAGGGTATAGAAGAAAAAGAGGAGACACTGGGGAGAGCAGGAGAGGGGATTAGGGGTTAGATAATCGCAAGATAAAAAGGGGTCGGGAAAATTAGCATCGCCTGCCTCTCCCGTGTCGTGTTGTTGGGCCTCTCCGACCCGGTGTGCGATGACTATCGCGACGCGGACCTACTCTCTAGATTCCCTAGCGCTTTCTGGCCGGTACTGGGGCCTCGGTCGCAGCAGGGGAGAAGGATGGCCTATCATGCTTATGGTGGCGTGCTGGTGCTAGTACTAGCGGTACCAGCTCCGTCCCCGTCCCCGTCCCCGTCGGCGCGCCATCTGTTGGATGCATTCGATCAGCTGTATGCAGCAGAGAGGCGATACGACGGCAGTGGCGGGGCGGAGCGGGGACGCGACAATGAGGCCCCTTTTAAAGATTTCCCGCTTTTCGACTCCGTTCCGCTAGTCTTTATCTTGCCTCGTTGTTGCCGTCACGTCGAGACGCTCTTTTTCCCCGTCTCTCTCTCTCTCCTTCCCGTGTTGTGTCTTTCCCTCCGTGTCTTCTTACTCCATGTGTGTGAGATGGCGCGTTCCCACCACGCTGGCGCGCACTTATGACCCTCTCCCTGTCTGTGTGTCTTCTGTGGGTATACCGCTCACCTCACGGAACGATTTACGATTTTCCGAACCGAAATTATAATAATGACGAATATCTCAGCTGATCCCATATGGCAGTGTGCACAAATGCTTGCAGATCTCAGCCCGTCCCGTTACTTTGCCTGCTGCTCAGAGAGAGACTGTGTGTGTGTGATGCAGGAGGGAGATATTGGGCAAGGCAGGTGCACGACAATACCCCGCGAAAAATACATATTGACAACAAGACTGCGCTGCTCACTTTCGTAAACATGTACTTTATTTACCTTATGTAGTGTTGCAGGAAGCACATTATAGCAGTTTACAGAAATTACAGCAGACCATGACTGACTTTACAAAATATTCCTAATAAATTTGCAGGCCATATCTGTGGGGCTACGACTAACCTGCAAGAACGAATATTGTGCCAAAACTTAACAAAACGCAGTTTGAAAATAATATATTATAACTGCTAGGTCGAATGTCCGGTGTTTGAACCCGAGACCTGTGCGTTGGACGCCGGCCGCCGTAGCCGTACCGGTTCGGCTGCGACCGGGCGAGTGCGCCCTAACGCGGCCAGGCACTTGCGGTTCAGTGGGTACCCGCCGCGTGGGTACCTGAGGTACCTGCTCGTGTGGGCCCGTGGGCCAGGGCGGCAGGCGGGCGAGGAGGTCGTCCCCCGCCCATAGGTACACAGGTGAGCACCCGACCCGGGGGCAGGGCAGGTGGAGGGGCCCAGGGCCCAGGTCCCCCCCTCCAGAGGGACTCCAGGCGCGGCCGCCGGGCCTTGCGCTGGAGCTGCGCGGCTGGCTGGAGCTGGAGCCGAGTCTGGAGCCCCGGGACCATAAACGTCAGCGAGAATGTGAAAAGTTGAAATCCCGCGTGCGCGTATGAAAACATAAAAGTATATACCGGCGCGGGGTGGGGGGCTTGGTGGGGCTGCGGAGCAGGAGGAGGGCGGCAGCTCCGATTTATGGGGTAGGCAACCCGCCGCGCCGCACGCGCCCGGCTCCAGCGAGTGTCGCTGGCTCGCGGCCTGGCCTGGGGCTGACTATGAATGAGGTACCCAGCAGCCTCCAGCACCCGCATGTGCTCCCTCTCTTTTTCCATCTCCCCCCCCCCCTTTCTCTCCCTCTCTCCCTTCCTCTCTCCCTCTTTCTCTCTCTCTACCTCTACTACTCTACCTCTCTCTCCTTCCTCTCGGAACAACTGAATAGAGCTACGTGGCCCCCGTATATTTTCTACGCAGACAAGGAGAGCGCACTGCGTACTGCGCGCAGAGAGGGCCCGGCCGAGCGGGAGCGAGAAGAGCATAGGTTTCTTCTTCTCTTCATACATACAAACTGTTTCTTACTGTGCGCGGCGAGTACGGTCGTACCGGGCGCCCAGGCGGGGAGGGATTTACCATTGTACTGGGGGCACGTGTGCCGGTGTACATACATTTATATCAGAAATACACCGCGAAAAAGAAAGGGAGGAGGAGGGGGGGGGCTGAGCCAGACCAACTTTGGTGATTTCTCGTGGGATTTTTCATATGGTTCGCGGGGTTCCAAGGACGTCCGCCCTCTTTCGTGTGCTCCGAGAACGGCGTCCTCGCGCACGTTGCGGGAAACGTGTCGGACTGTCGTTGCGCCTATGCTTGTGACCCGTACCGAGGCTCTGCTCTGTTCGAAAGGCAAATGTTTAGGGCCCCCCTTTGTTGACTCGCTGGAGTGCTAACGCGCGGTGTCCGGGCAGCCGCACGCAGCGTGGGCCGTCCCTATGCGGCGGTCGCGGCGCATGGACCTCCCCTCCGCGGCCTTCTTCTCCAGTCCTGCCGCCGAGTGCACACTATAGTTTGGCGCCTCGTAGCCGAGCGGTTCGGCTGCCCGTAGCTGGGCCGGTGTCGTCCGGAATCGATCGAATTTCGAGAGAATTTCCTTCCGGTCCGGCTGTTGCGCTGCGCGCGGCAGACTGCCTTTCTTTATCTCAGCTCTTCTGTCGTTTTGTTTTCCAACGCACATTAAACGAACGCGCCCTTTTTTTTGCCCGGTTGACGAGCCCGATCTGATCGCAGTTGGATTTTATTTTATTTTTATGTCCCTCCTCGCTGGACCGGGTCGTTGTTCTCGTTTTTTTTGTGTTTTTTTTTTGTCTGCTCGTGCGTGCGCTTACTGGGCCGTGGGTGGCTGCTCGCTGTTTTGTCCATTGGGCCGGAACCAACGCGGGCGGGGAGGGGCAGAGGGGGAAGGGGTTTCCGGGCGAGTCAAAGGTCAAAGCCGATGCATCCCGCTGGGCTGTGCCCCCCCCCTCTCCCCCCAGCAGGCGCCCGGCCGACGGCGCAGCGGCCCGTGGCGCCCAGCAGGCCGATGGCACTTTGTGGGACCGGGGTCCATGATCCCCAATGTAGAAGGAGAGAGGAACACACGGTTTGCGCCATTAAGTAATATAGAAGGCTAGAATCCCCCAGATGGTATATTTTCGTGTGTGAATAAAGTACACGTTTTACCAATGACTTTTCACGATTTTATGCATTATCATACGGAACGGAAGCCCAGTGCAAACTATCGTACTGTAGCAGCCATCGTATCATATGGACAACCATAAAATGTTGGTTGAAGAGGCATTTGACCCAACGCTGAATTTGTTGTTAAAATCAAAATCTAGTTCTGCTTACTGGGACATTCTTGTCAACAACCGTCATTTTATGATGGTTGTTCTCATGGGCGCCTGGGATGTCTGCAACACCTCTTTCTATTTTTCTGTGAGAAGTTTCGTTTCTTTCGTTTGTTGACTCGCGCTTCGGAATCACAGTGTGGACCGAACAGGGTGAAAATCGCGGTTACGGCGTGGCGTGGGGTGGCGCCGGGGGGAGGGAGGGTCCCTGCAGAGAGGGGCCGGTGGTGCGGGGCGCCGCCTGCCGGAGCGCGAGGGGGAAGTTGCGCCTAATTTCATGTACTATAAGGAATTGGAAACTCGACGTAACAAGTTGGGGAAAGAAGGAAACTTTGCGACAGTGGGAGCGAAGCGGTGGTGGTGGCGGTGGCAGGCGGCCGAGGGGGGCGACGACGACGACGGGGAGGGACGGGAGCCGCCGGAGCCACCGCTGTCGTCAGCTGGCTGCGGGGTGCGGCGGGGTGCGGCGGGGTGCGGCTGGCGCAGCGGTGTGCTGCGGACTCTGCTCCGCGCTCATTACCGTGGGCGCGACAGATGGATGTGTGGATGGAGGTTGATTAATTATCTTCCGGAGTGACAGTCGCCGTAATGGACGGACATTACCGCCGCCCGCCAGCGCTCTAGCGGCTCTAGGCTCTGGACGCTCCGGGACACGGACACGGACACACACACACACACACACACACACACACACACACACACACACACACACACACACGTGTCCCCCGGCTGCCCTGCTGCTGCTGCTGCTGCTGCACGGCCCATCTCCCAAATGAACGGTGGTGGTCTGCCACCCTCCCTCTCCGCATCGCCCCCCCCCCCTGTTTCCAGACCAGAGGTGTGCCAATCCCACGTCGCGGTCCGAGCAATCTCGGCGGCAAACTCCCACATCGACATAATCAGCCATAATCATGATCATGGCTGGTTTATGTTTTCCATAACTAGAAGAAAAACGCACGGTTTCTATGATTTATTGTAAAAGATAAATTTTTTGAATTTCGTTTCGTTAAATTTATTGTTGATAGTTTGGTGTGGACATACTTGGGAGCAGACGTTTTTGAAAAAAAAAATATCATCTAAACACAATAATTACTGTACAAAAAAGTTTTACTGATGTAGAAAAAGACAAAACAAAAACAAACTCGATGACCACTGCCACTTTAGCGGTGAGTATACTCTCTTTCTCTCTGAACCGCCACGCGTCCTCAGCCTCGGCGTGTGAGTGAGAGTGTGATCGGCAGCTGCACGATTAGCTCTCTCTCTCTCTCTTTAGTCCGACCATTCGTTCGATCGGATTGCGTCCCCCCCGCTGGTCGTTCTAATTCCACAGAGGGCACCGGAGGGAAATTTGTTTGACGCGTTGTGACGGTGACAGCCTCATCAGCCGCCAGTGATATAGGCCACCGGTTGGTCGG
>NW_026267222.1:615413-618780 GCF_000697945.3 Frankliniella occidentalis
TCTCTCTCTCTCTCTCTCTCTCTCTCTCTCTCTCTCTCTCTCTCTCTCTCTACAACCGCTGCTACTGCTTCCTGCTTCACACCGCACCACAACACCCGGCTCCCTTCCCACTGGATGCCACGCACACACCGTTCCAGCAGAACAACAGAAACTACACGACACACGACCCTCTCTCTCACCCAAACCTTTCGTTTGTCGAAACTAAAGGACACACCGACCACGCCACTGTCGTCCTGTTCTGACCGTCCGCGCGACTTTGCGGGCAGAGCATTTACAGCGCCACACTCGCCTCCACATGGCCTGCCGTGGACCTAGACCGTACAGCCGCCTTCGGCATCCACGTCCACGCCACACATAGCCGATCGGGATCCCGCGGATGTGGAGCAGCAGTAGCCAGTAATCCCCATCAGACTCAGACCCCCTCCCTCCCCCTTACGCTTGTCCACTCTGCTCTCGGCTCCGCTGCAACAAAAACATAGCGCCATCGCGACTCAGACTCTCTCTCTCTCTCTCTCTCTCTCTCTCTCTCTCTCTCTCTCTCTCTCTCTCTCTCCCCCACCAACAGCGCTGTCTGATTATACCGTGCGCTCTATTTATCGACCATTGAGTCGAGCTGCTTGTTGCTGGCTGCGCCCGGCCCCCGCCCGGCTCTGCTCCCGGGGGACGCGTCCTGTCGCGGCGGGGCGCGATATTTATTGAACTTGGTAAATCCTTTTGCATTCAGCGCGTGAGAGAGCAGGAAACGGCAAAGAAAACGGCACCGTGCGGCGTCCACCGCGTCGCAGCAGCGCAGAGACAGTCAACGGGGCGGCGCCGCGCCGACGCCGAGCCACAGCGCCAGACCGCCGCTTTCGACAAAGAGTATGCGCAACTTACTTGTACCTCCGGTCCCCCGGGGGCGAGCCCGCGGCAGGGCCCTATCTCTCTCTCTCTCTCTCTCTCTCTCTCTCTCTCTCTCTCTCTCTCTCTCTCTGTACCTATGTCCCCCCCCAACCCCAACTTCTCTCTCTCCACTCAGAAGCCCCGCAGTTGTCATGACTCCCTTTGTCTCCTTGTTCCAGGTGGGTGCCGCTCTCCAGTCTCCAGTTGTTCTCCAGCGCGGTCTCCAGTGGAGACTTCGCGGCCGCCCCTCTCGAGAAGCCCCGAGCAGCAGAGTACAATATAACGGTGCTCTTCACTTTGGTCACTTTAGTCAACTTTCAAACTTGTTGACGCACGGCCGATAGGCTTGGTACTACGCACTACGGTGCAATTCAAGGGAAATGAGCAGTCAAGAGGGTGCGCGATTCTTTATATTTTCTCTTGCGCCGTTTGCGTCGCTGCTCTCTCTCTCTCTTTTTCTCTCTCCCGTTTAATTGCAAGGGCAGGAGGGGTCTTTAACCCCTTCTGTCTCTCGAGCCGTCTGCCTGCGGTGCGGGGGCGTCTCGAGAGAGACTGCCTGCCGGAGACAGACGAGATGAGTATGTGCTTGTGTGTGCGTGTGTGTGTGTGTGTGTGTGTGTGTGAGTGCGCGCGCGAGCCATATCCTCCCGCGGGAGACAAAGACCAATTTCCCGTTGATTGAATAGGGGAATTAGTACTTTTGTCTTCCTCCCCCCCCCCCACTTCCCTCTCTTCCCCTTCAAGTAAACGCTTCGGAGCGCCGTGCCACGGTCTTTGGACCGGGACGACAGTTTTCGCAGTACCATTGAAAGGCACCGCGCGACGCGAGGGAGGAGGGGAGGGGGAAGGGGACCGGGAAACTTGCGCCTTCTGTCCGCCCCCCGCCCCTCTCGTTCCCCCACCGCGGTCCTTGCGCTTCCCCCCTCCCCCCTTTCTGCTTTATTCATACCGCGAAGGATGAATAGTTGCTCGTGTTTTGTCTCCGCTTAGTCGAGGAGGTGCGAGCAGGTCCTGGAAAAGAACCTTGAAGGTCTCAAGGTCGTACCTCCTGTGCTACTCTGTCTTAACCCCCTGTCGCTTAACCCCCCGCTCTCCGCCTATGGAGTCACGGCTGCAGCCTCGGGTGTGTGGGTAGGAGTTTGGATTTGCCTGCAACTGAACTGCATATCGGTTCCCGCCTGCCTGCCTGTCTAGCAGCCCTGCGGGCGGGCTGCCAGCCCTGCCGGCCCGCCGAATGGAACTGATCCGAGTGTAGTCTCGTCTCGATTGAGATTTTATCTCGCGGCGGAGTGCCAGGCCAGCGCACGGGCCGGGCGGACCTGTCGGGTGAAAGAGAGAGAGGGGGAAAAGGGGGGGGGGGTAAAGGACCCGTCGCTTTCACGGAAGAAAATCGTTTTTCTGATTACGATCGCTCTCGAGAAGGTTTTTATTCGATATCATTCTTCACTTACCGTTTGGCCTTCCCCGCCCGCTCGTCTCCTCACGTTATATGGGCGCTTTCGAGTCTGCGCGCTCGCGTGCTTTGTTTTGGTACCTGGCGCGAATCAGTCATCTATCTTGCACACTCAACCCAGTGCATTTTGTTCGATGGGTATGATAACGCCGAATCAACATTTGGAACACACACTGGAAGAACTAAGGTGTTATGTTGGACATTTTTGTGCCTCCTCAAAGGCAGTAAGGCAACAGCCTCTTTAAAATGTGTTCTTTGGATCACAAAGTTTTGTCTAAAAGTAAATTGTAAATACTTTTATATTTAGTGTGCAGTGATCTGGAGTGAAAACTATATAGTATTACAGAACTCATACGTTCGAAATTTTAATCATTGGAAATTATTTTTGTACTTCAGTACTTCTTCACGCTGCTATACATTGCCGAGTGTATACGGTCCTTCCAAGGGCCATGGCAGCGCAGGGGGCGAACGGCTAATTTTTCATCCCAGTAAGCGCGCTCGCCTTACGACCGGCGCGGTATCGGTGGCAGTTTGGGCCGGTTTGAGTACCACCCGTTTTATTGGGGTCGCAACACTAAAGGCCGGCCGGACTGGACTGGCTAAGGGCGCGTCTAGATCAGATAGGCGGAAAAAATGGGCGCCGTCGCTGGTGACCGGCGGCGGCGGCGCGGTCGTCGCGGGGGGTCGGACAGTCGGACCCCGGGGGGCGGGTCGAACCCTTTACCTCCACCCCGCAACCAGGGGGAGGTCGGACCGGAAGTAAGAGGGGCGAGGAGAGGGCGACCGGAAGTGCGAGTCGGGGAGGGCAGCGCGTCGCCTCCATCCCGGCCCATCGCGTCGCTGCCGCTTGAGATGAGGAGCGACAGGACCAGTAAGATTATCCAAAATTCAGCGCGAGCGTCTCCGTTTTGCTGCGCGCCAGGGATTACGTACGTCAACCTTATTTTTGTTTCTGTCTCCTTTTTCGCTGTGTCGCTGTCGAGAGAAGTTTGCCCGTTCCCCGCCGGCTTGACACGTGAAAAGGGGAAGGGG
>NW_026267222.1:618830-619493 GCF_000697945.3 Frankliniella occidentalis
CTCTCTCGCTCCTCTCCTACGCACAGGACGACACCCCCGCAGGCCTGCAGCAGGGAGAGAGGCGACTAAATTGCAGACGTAGCGTGACGGGGGTCTTCTTTTTCGCGAAACAGGTGCGTGCACGCAGCGAGCGTGGTGACCGCGGGGAAACACCTCGATAGTGCAGAGGACGGCCATTCAGGTAATGTGCCAAAACGGTCGCGTGTCGTTGGACTCTGAACGACTAGCAGGGCGGGGCGGGCAGCCCTGGAGGGCGTCACCCCTCGCCACCTCCACCTCGGAGCAAGAAGACGTCTGGAGGAGGAGAAGTTGGGTGGAGTAGAGAAGAGACAGTGAAAGTGAGAGGGAGAGGTGCTAGGGTGGCTAAAAGGCAATAAGGGTTCCAATCCAATCTTCTCGTCCTCCTCCCCTCTCTCTCTCTCACTCTGTTCTTGCCCGAGCCAAATTAAGCACACGCGCACTATTTATCTCCATCTGGCTCGGATCTCGCCTCATACAATTGAGGGGGTGGGAGAAAGGAGAGAGTGGGAGGGGAGAAACGCAAGGAGAGGGAAGGGGGGGGGGGCTAGTTGGCTGAGGTCTATTAAAAACAAATCAAATCAAATCAAAACAAAACATTTCTTACAACCGAAGCCTGTAGCACCAGGGACCGTGCAGCACGGC
>NW_026267222.1:626273-628448 GCF_000697945.3 Frankliniella occidentalis
GGGGGGGGGGGTGAGTGGGTCTCCGCGTTGTCGCGAGCATGTGCCGCCATCCCTCCCTCGGACGGGCGGGCGGGGACGCGCGGCCCCCCGCTCCTTGTCTGCTTTGTCGATGCGAGGTCGACGCGAGGTACGGGTCAGTAATGAAATAAGGCCGAAAGAAAGAAAGAAAAGCATGTCGTTGTGCGATCGACGGGGCGAGGCGAGGAGGCGGGGGAAACGAGAAACTACAACTGGAATTGGTTGGTCGGGGTGGGCGGGGTGGGCACGCGGTGCGGGGGTGGCACTCTGACTGGAGTACTGGTTGCGCGCACGCGAACACAAGGCGTCACCCGCGGCTGTTTGGCTCTGTTCCGAGATTGTGCGCATAAACCCAGGACTGTTCGTATCATGAAGTAAAACTAGTTGGCGATTGCAAATTTTTACAGGTTTTAAACAGTTCTCCTAATAACAAAAGCTCAATTTTAGGGAGGTTAGATAGGTTCCCCCTGTCGGCTGCTCTGAAGTCCGAATCGGCAAATCTCGTCGAGAGGACTGCCTTAACATTGAGTAGGGAAAAAGTTGGGTTGGAGGAGGAGGGGGGGGGGGAGCTCAACGCCAGGCCACCAACCTCACGCTAAAGCGCCGGGGGGTGAGAGCGACCGACCGGCCCACTGGGGGGCCCTTCCCGAGGGGACGCACTCCCCCTTGTCAATGTACTAAATTGCGGGATTATTGCTTGAGGAGAATTTGTAACTATTTCACCTTAAAAGCATGTAACTAGGCAACACGCACTTATTTAAAGTAGTAAAGTAAGTTCCCCATACTGTGTTGGCGACAAGCCTTCTGCCCTTTAAATGCCGTGCTCTGCAGATATCCGTAGGCTCTCGTTGATCGCCGTGGTGGTCCCGAGTTGAGGCCAGCCCGACCACACCAACCATAGCGCCATGGCGCCCCGACGAATGCATTCCTCCCCAAACTTGGCCACTAAAACTCGAACCCGCTCGCCGCTGCTCCCCACTAACTACCCCCGGCGGCGGTGGGGCAGGTACCTGCGCTGGCGGCGCTGGCGGGCCGGGACCCCAGCCAGGTGCGGGGCATTAGCAGCGAAATATATTAAACGTCGCTCTGAGTCATGGGCCCGCACTAGTCCGGGTGGGGGTGTCGACGACCCGAGCGCAGCGGAGAGCGGGCGCAGCGGCTGTAGCCTCGTGGCGAGCGGACCGCCCGGCGGGTAGGCCACCCGGGCGAGCACGCCTGTTCGACGGGACTGCCTACCCGCCAGGCGCTATGAGGAGCGGCCAGCGTGCCCCGCCATCCCCGGCCAGCCTTCTGGCGAGCGGACCGCCCGGCGGGTAGGCCACCCTGGCGAGCGCGGCTGTTCGACGGGACTGCCTACCCGTCAGGCGCTACGAGCCGCCCTCGGTACCAGCGGTCGGACGGCGAGCTCGGCCAACCGGGTGGCGAGCGGGCCGCCCGGCGGGTAGGCCACCCGGGCGAGCGCGCCTGTTCGACGGGACTGCCTACCCCTCGGGCGCCTCGAGCGCCCGCGGCCGTCCTTGGCAAGGAGCGTGTCTTCTCTTCAGCGCCGTCGCCGCCCACACGAGCCGCCCACGCACCGCCCCTCCGCGCCCCGTCACGCCACATCCTTTCTTGGGCGCGCGGCCGGGGGAAATAAAACAAAGGCGCCAAACTGTCGCGCGGCGGAGGTCCTCTCTCTGCCGCGAAGGACCTCCCATCCCGTCCGCTCCCTCTTCCCCCCAGTCGCAGCGAGGACACACAGTACTCTATGGCCGGGCATGATGGAGGGCGCAGCCGAACGGAATTGGATCCCTTCGATATGCGGCCCGCACGGCACGCGCAACCTCTCTCCCTCCCTCTCTCTCCCTCTCTCTCTCTCTCTCTCTCTCTATCTCTCTCTATCTCTCTCTATCTCTCTCCTCCCTCTCTGTCTTCCCACTCCCCACTCACACACTCACATTGCGAAAGGGACGTAACATTGCTAAGCTAATTCAACATGGCCGTATACCAGTCGCGCTCCCCTCCCACCCCCTTTATTTTCTCTCTCTCTCTCAGTCCACTCGCCTGGGCCTCACCTCCTCTCTCCTCCTCTCTCTTCCTCTTTTTATATCTTATTCTTTTCTTCTCCCTCTCTACCGCCCCGGTTGGTTTCTTCCTCTTTTTTCTCGCTCTCTCAGG
>NW_026267222.1:629017-629549 GCF_000697945.3 Frankliniella occidentalis
CGCGCCCGCAATTGGCATACCCGAAATGAAATAGAGAGGACGATCGTTTGTTTGTGCCCGTTGGGACGTATGGGACGTCCGAATGTGAAACGAACATGGTGCCTTGCGCAGGCGGTTTGTTTTGAGTCATGTTCGACTGACGCGAATACGCTGGCGATTGGCGCGTGTTGCTCGCGGTCAGCAGAAGCTGCCCGCCCGTCCTGTCCGCGGGCTGTCCTGTCGGACACGCTGTAGGCTGTAGACGCTTGGCACGGCGGGACAGGCAGGGACAGGAGAGGCTGTCTCGTGGTGGCACGCCCCCTCCTGACTGACCTCGCGCCCCGCCCCGCCACGCCCCGGAACAAGAGTGAAACATCGCGTTCAGAAGAGGCATATCTGTCGGGGGAGGTTCGGGGTCCTCTGCGCTGTCCTGCAGCAGCAGTGTCCTACCGCTGTTTTGTGGTGGGGCGCTTTGCGGTGGCTGGGCTGGGGGGGCCGCCCCTCCGCGTCTTTGTTGCGCCTCGCCCCGCCATGCCCCTCCATGCCCCGCCTC
>NW_026267222.1:635044-640729 GCF_000697945.3 Frankliniella occidentalis
GGTGGGGCCCTCCGAATGGAGAGGTCGGCCTTTATGCCGTGGATCGGGCCAGCCCGACCGGCCCTTTGGAAGTCTCGTAATCGCATAATTAGGCCAGGAAATAATTGAAGACATTTATCCGCGCTCAATGGGCTGGGCTGGGCCCGGGCCGCGCGGCTACCCAGCTCGTAGGCGAGCCCGTGGGTGAGGTCCGCGCCCCGCCTCGCCCAGTCAATATCCCGATTGGGCTTGGACTCTCGACGTGTACCTACCTGTCCCTGCGCCTTCTCGATCCCTTCATAGGACGACGAGGACGGAAGGGAAGAGTCGAGCTACTCGCAGTGCCAGTTTGCTAATGTTTATTTTGCAATGTTTAGATGTGCGAGTGACTTTTCACACACTTAGTTCAAGGGTGTCAAAAAACCTGCGTGACTTACGTCTTTACCTATGTAAAGAAAAATATCTATCTTAAGGTTCTAGAATCGTGCAACTTCAGTCGCACGTCGCACAGCTGCAGGACACCCTTGATGTAGTCGAGTGTGGTCATTCGCATATCTACGACCGAGTAATATAGTAGGATGGACACACATGCTGCAGTGGGTTTCTGAATCATACTTTTTCTTTCCCCGCTGTAAAGAGTAAACCGCCTTGGTGTTGCTGGTCCGCCGCTGGTGTGCCCGCGCCGGGCCGCTTGGGGCTCCTCTGCCGTGGCGCGTTGGCGCGTGGCGAGTCCCTGCATAGTTGTGCCGCCGCCCCGCCCGGATGCTGCGGATGCTCGCGCGCACAATGCTGTCGTATCGGCCACTCTCACCCCAACTCCCTCCCCCTTTCTCCCCGCCGTTCTCTCTTCCTCCCCCTCTCTCACTTCTACTCTCCATCTGCACCACCCCCCTCGCCCTTCCACACCCCACACGGTGAAGAAAGGTATACCCATTTCGGTCGGGTTCCTCGTCCTAGTTTGGTTGTGTCTTTGGCTAAAGGCCGTCCCCATAGCCTGCTTGCAGGAGTGTCGGACAGAGACATAAGATGAGCACGGCTCCGATTTCGAAGCTCGGGGCGCTTCGGCCCTACCGATACGAAAGGCGGTATGCTGCCTAATGAGAGGGTGGAACTGTAAGCTGTAAGTGAGCCGCTGTGTGAGAGAGAGGCGGGACGTCGTGGGGAGCGGGGTAGTCGAGAGGGAGAGTGGGGAAAGGTTTTGGGCCGTTGTAGATGACGGGGAGTGCTGACGGAAGAGGGTTGGATTTTGAGGAGGGAGAGAAAATGTGCTGGTAAAGCAGGGGAAACGGAGGATGAGGGGGAAAAGGGGGGGGGGGGGAGCAAAAGGGGATGGGTGGCCTTAAAATGATGGATCGTGGTGGTGGCGCTCCCGAGATTTATAAATCTATCTTGTCTCAGTGCGTAGTGCCGCCGGGCCGCCGGGCCCAGGGGGACCAGCCTCGGGACCAGCGACACAGAATGGAGCACATGTCTACTCCTCGTGTCGTCGAGCACTGTCCGTTTTGTCTCTTCGATTAATCATGCCGCTCTTATTTTTAGAGCCGCGGCGCTGCAGCATTAAAAGGGCGCGACTCTGGCGTCGAGGCTCGGGGTCAACCCCGGGGTCAACAGTGGCTCAAAAGAGGAATGCCAACTTTAATTAACTTGAATTAAAAGTAAAATTAAAGACAACACTTTTTTATATTTATTTTGCGAGAGCGAGGGAATGCGGTGCCTCCGGCAACGTGGTTGGTCCCCCCCGACCAGACTCTGACTCATGGCTGCGAAAAATTCTTCCCTCGTTATTTAAAAAGAGTGTCTCGACATTTATTTTGATGTTCTGTCCACAAAGTTACCTGGAGGGGTGTGTCGAACCAGGAACCTCATTCGGGAGCGAGAGGAACAGCGGCGGCGCGACAGACAGACTTGACTCATCAGCCGCGGTCCCGCCGCCCCGCTCATCCAAGTTACGACCATGCGTCTCGTTTGTCCAAGTTTGGCCTATTAATTACGATCTGATGAAGAGCGGACTGCGGGCGAGGGGGGCTGGGTTTGGGCCAGGCTTGGGCTGGGCCCGGGCCCGGGGCTCGGGGGTTCTATGGCTTTGAGCTGGAGATTGAGACAAGCGCCCCCATCCCCATCCTCCTCTTTTGCCCCCGCATTCGCCCACCGCGTCCTTTCCGATATACTGCGAAATTTCAATACGGATTCGGCGGTGAATATCGGTAAATACAAAACTCGCTCCCAATTCTATATATTAGGATGTAGTTTAACGCAGAAAATATTTTAAAAACCCAAGAAGTGTTTAAATGTTGCACTCTTGTAGTAGGTCTGTGTTACTTTCATATCGCGCACTTGTACAAATAAATGGGTAAATGTACCTTATGACTTCCCACTCTTAGACCTACGGATGCGAATAGAATCTTGCTCGTCGCTAAGTGTACGACAGTCACACACTTAAGTTTCTTGTCGATGATGTTGATTTCCAGCTATCGTTGCGAAATGTTAAGTGAACAAATCCCAAGACATGGGTTTAAGTGCTTATTGCAATCATAAGGAAAATTTATTTCTTTTTCCTTAGTTAAGTTCGTTGAAGCGATCCCTTGATATTGATCGTGACTGGGCGCTGATCCCTGTCTGGCGGGATCCCCGGGGAGCGCGCGGAGTGAGCAGTGCGGAGGTGGAGAGCAGGCGGTAAATTGAAAAGGGAGAGAGAGGGATGTCGAGAGAGAGAGAGAGAGAGAGAGAGAGAGAGAGAGAGAGAGAGAGAGAGAGAGACGGAGGGAGAGGTGAAGGGCGTGGAATACACGGGCGCTATGCCGGTGAAGGGCGTCCTGTGTGTAGGCCGCTGAAGACGAGTCGTTGAAAGATGTTGTTAGCGCGCCGCTCCACTGCGCTTGTTCCTCGCTTCACTGCACGTGTTGTTGCTGTTGCTGTTGGAGCTGAACAGGAAAGGCCGTCCAGATTTCAATATTCTAATTTTATTTTTTGGCCTCACGCTTGCTCCTACGACGTTCCGTCTTTCTCAAAAGGTGTATAGCAGTCCGGCTAGAGGTCCTTGATGGCGATGGCTATGAGCGGAGTGAGTAGTGGACTAAGTTTCCCTTTTGGCCCGTGACAGCGGGAGGGACGCCATGGCTGCAGGCGTGGCCGGGCGAGGCCGGGCGAGCCGGAGGTGCCATCAAACCTGGCCGGGCCGGCCGCGGCGATCAAGTAGTTTGTTTTTGATGGACAGTCGGACAGTGGACCGGGTCGCCACTGGGACATGTGTGAATGTAGTGCCTGGTGCCCCGCCCGCATCGCCCGCCTCGCCCCACCTCATGCTGCACTACGCCACGCCACGGCCTGGTTCGGCTGGACGAAGTTAATCGCCTGTGCTATCGATCGTATCATATGGTTCGGCCTGGCCGAGCAGCCAGGCCCTGGCGCTCTTGTCCAGAAACGGCGCACTGCTAAAGATATGAAAATAATTAGAAAACAGGCAAGTACTTTCATTGCGTCGCGTACAAGTCGACGCTCGCTATCGAAGTCACTCGTTGCCGTCAGTTTTGCAAAAGAGATTGAACGAGTGCCTTTAGTTCCGGTGCGGAGAGAAGGAATGATCAGAGAAAAGGGAGAATATCCTCCCTCAGAAGTTTGGTGCGCTGGGCCCGCGGCCATTTTTAAAACGGCCGATAGACAGACAGCGTGGGGATAGGTCGGATAGAGAGGGAGAGGGAGACAAACAGAGAGAGATAGAGAGAGACCAGGGGGAAGGTGCGACGGAAGGGGTGAGGTAGGGGGATGAAAATAGCTCCGTGGTAGCTGACGGGGGCCCGCCAGGAGAAGGCAACCAACCCTCGTGCCGTCACCTAGACTTACGGAAGCTTGTTTGTCTTTGCTATCTTCCAGTTTTCTGTATTTTTTTTTATTTTTTTTTTTTGTGGCGGATTCCTTAGCGCGGGGTCAGACGAGGGGGAATATGGGGGGGGGGGGTGAAACTTATTATGGCACGCCTCACCTCACCCGTGATTCGACGTCGCCTTGATCGATGAGCGACAAACACGGTGGGGAGGAGAGGGGATCCTTATCATCCAGGGTGCAGGAATAACCCGCGCGCGCAAAATTGAAAATAACAAATTGATGAAAACAAACCTGGAGCAACCAAATTCACCTATCTGTCAAAATACGAATGCGTGGATTCAGCGTTATCGTAACGCATTTGTGATTCCCGCGCCCGCGTTTTGGAAACTCGATCGACATCCCCTTTTGAAAAGAAAAGTAATTTCTTTAAATGAAAGTTGTCAGGGTAGCATAACGTATTGAGAGTGACGACGGCCATGTCCGTTATTATCCAATTGCGCGGCGCCCCTCCATTGCATACCACCACATGGCTTCATCAAGACGCCGCCGTGCTGTGTACTTCGGGTAGTTGAGCTCGTTGTGTGTGAGGTCGTTTATCTGACCACTTTATTCTTACTGTTTTTGTAGTCATTTATTATTACCGTTGCTTTTCTAACGTTTTGCTTTCTTCTCTGCCTTTTTACAGGCCAGTGCTGATCTCGGCACGCCCTAGCTCAAAACTATGAAGCGGTGCAGTCTGTTCCTGGTCGCCGCCGCAATATGTCTAGGTAAGTTTGTTTGGTTCTCGATCGCAAGGAAATTACTTCGTGTGGGCTCATGAAGCAAAAGCAAACACATCCTTCGAAAACAAAATCCTGCCTCGCAAGGTTTCATCCAAGTGCAGTTGTGAGAGGATTAGTTGAATTCCAGTACATCCTTCGGATGATATGTTCCAGTCGTGTCAGTATTTCACGGTCAAAAGTTGCTGTGTTTGAGAGAGTGTGTGAGAGAGAGAGAACTCGCGGCCTTTTCCCTTGCTAAGCTCCCGCCCGCCTCCTGCCACTGCCTAATGTAGTACATAACCTCTCCTAAGACCAACTACTCCACTCCCCCCAGCGCCATCAGTCAGCCCGGTGGATCCCCCCGCCGTGCTCCGCCCTGCTCCGCCCTGCTCTGTACTGCGGCGCGGCGCGCTGGTGCGTAGATTGCCGGGCATTACCGTGGGGAGGGCAGAGCCACGCCGGCCCCGTGAAATAAGACAGTCGTTAAGGTTGGTGCCACTGCTGGGGGGAAGGCTGGGGGGCGGCGGCGGGGCGGGCTCAAATCGCCAGTATGGCCAACCTCACCTCAAAATAACCGCCCCCTACTCTCGCGAGACGTCGTTCATTCATCACCAGAGAACTACGAGAGCAGTGTGTGACTCTAACTCGAACACCTGTAGATGAACATCCCCCATCCCCCCTAGACGGCTTCGCACGGCTTCGCATTCACCGCAATCAACAACAGCCGTAACGTTGCCTTTCGGCTCTGCCCCCGCGACACCCCTTTTTTAGACAGTCCTTTGTTTTTCACCCTGCGGCGACCCGAACCGGATTCCCGCGGAGCCGCGACTCAGCCGGTTGTGTGTTTTACGGCGCAATTTTCCGCAGCCGTCCAATGACACACACCAACCAGGCCACCTCCGGAACATCGGAACCACCTACACAAAAAATTAAAAGGTTGCAAAAGGGAAGGGGACCTGCTGCGGCCGAGGATCCGGCGTCCTCCTCACTCCTAACAAATCAAATTAATAAGCGATGAAAACGACGCTAGGTGAAGGTATGGGTGGCGTCGGCAGCAGAGAATTGGCGCACCTCTCTTTTGACGCAGCGTTAACTATCATTCCCGCTCCCCTTCAGCTGGAGA
>NW_026267222.1:640951-643031 GCF_000697945.3 Frankliniella occidentalis
GGGGGGGCCTCTGAACCGATGACCCCGCGCGGCGGGTCGCTGACTACTGTGCCTCTCTGTCATGATGGTACAAGTACGTGTCTGTAGCGTAGGCTAAATGACTGATCATTGGCGCCAACAGATTTTCATCGGTGCTAAAACTGCTTGTTTTTGAATTAGTGATAGAAAAGCGAACTTTTTTAGGTATTTTATACTCGAGCCCAGCATTTGGAGCGGCCTCACAAGGGAACCCCGCCAAGTGTAAATTCCCGATTTTCATTCTACTTTGGGAAATTGTTGGTCTAAATATGTCATCGAAGGACACATCAAAGATTTTTGCTTAAATTCATATTTAGGGGTCATTTTGGGTATTTGTTCAAAAAGCTGCTATTTCAATTATTTTTTATAACTTTCAAGAATGCTTCCTAAGAGGTAAATCATCAAATTGCGGCCCTATGGGCGAAAATTTTGTCCGTTTTGCTCTATCTGAAGCCGTTTAGGCGCTACCGCCACGTTTAGGAGGTGAAATGTACGGGAATCACTGGGGCTTAAGAGCAGCGGTTGTAAAATGAAGTCCCACAAAAAATGTTATAAAACAAAAGTTAAAGAGCTTACATTTTTCAACAACTTTTGCTTCATAACATTTTTTGTGGGACTGCTTTTTACTACCGCTGCTCTTAATCCCTAGTGATTCCCGTACATTTCACCTCCTAAACGTGGCGGTAGCGCCTAAACGGCTTCAGATAGAGCAAAACGGACAAAATTTTCGCCCATAGGGCCGCAATTTGACGAGTTACCCCTAAGGAAGCATTCTTGAAAGTTATAAAAAATAATTGAAATAGCAGCTTTTTGAACAAATACCCAAAATGACCCCTAAATATGAATTTAAGCAAAAATCTTTGATGTGTCCTTCGATGACATATTTAGACCAACAATTTCCCAAAGTAGAATGAAAATCGGGAATTTACACTTGGCGGGGTTCCCTTGTCAGGCGGGCCCAGCTGGCGTGGACGAGTTGCCTTTCGAACCAGCTCCCCTTCTCTCTCGCTCCACACTAGATTGCGTGTTTAAATTTGCGTTGGGCGACCAGGTGCTCTGATTGGCCAGTATCGAACCCGCCTCGCCACCTGTGACCGGTTCGGCCTGTTGTGATCCAGTAGAGGTAGCCCTTCGCCTTGGGGCACTGTGTGTGTGTGTGTGTGTTTGTGTGTGCGTGTGTGTGTGTGTGTGTGTGTGTGTGTGTGTGGCGTCCTCTGAGAGAGTGTCAGTATATAGTGCAGGAGAGCAGAAAAAAAGACCGGTAGAAAAGAGAGGGGGAAATGAAGCGAGATAGATGATTACGCTGGAGTCGCCGAGAAGCGTCCCCGGGCCCGGGCCCTCGTTCTCATCAGCCAGTCGCACATTATTTCAATTTCAGCGGCGACACGCTGTTGGAAGTAGTTTCCAAAGCCTCGCAGGGGCGGCTCCACTCCGTCGTAGCCATTCACGTCAGGAGGAAGTGCCCTGCTCCTCCTCCGCCCCGCACTGCCTCATCTGCTCCCCCCTCAGCAGCCCCTGCCGGCTCCCCCAGTCAGGCCCCTACGCGGCACCACTTGTCCTCTCGCTCGCTGTTGCGTTCCAAAGCTTCTCCAATCCAAGTATACTTGCAAATTACCCGGACGATATTACAGCAGAACAGCGGCCCACCCCGCCCCGCCCCCACGCCCCTTGCCTCTCCATCCCCTCTTCTCTCCCTGGTTCCTCCATATTCCCAATTCTCATCCCTGACTAAGTTGATTCCAACCGATGACGACTTTCTCATGTCATTTTTGTCTCATGTTTTGCCGGACTTACCAAACGGCTAGCTAAACAGTAACAAGAACTGTTCATTGTTCGTTGCGACCCTTCTAAGTTATATATTCTGCTCGTTTTAAAATGTGCTCTGTAAATTTACAAGAAATTCTTTCTAACCGATTTTACAAACAAAACCACAAAAACTACCTAGGGTAAGATGCCCTCTGATGGCCACCTTAAGAATGGGCCTGCCCAATGATGGCCACCCCTTTTTCTTGTAATGTAGACAACGATATGAAGTAGTTTGGCTTATTATGCCCAAGTAGGG
>NW_026267222.1:644247-648789 GCF_000697945.3 Frankliniella occidentalis
GGAGAGGGGCAGGGGAAGAGGGGGGAAGGGGAAGGAGAGGGCTGTAAGAGGTGAGCTGCTGCAGCGGCAGGGCTTTGGAGACTAAGTTGGGGCCATTGTTGGAGGTTGTCGGCCGGTTTATGGGTGTGTTCCCTCGGTGTTCTCGTTGGGGGGGCCGGGGTGGGCCGGGGGGCGCCTGGTCCTGGCGGCGGGGATACAGAAACGCTATAACGCACAATTAACGCCAAATAGAAACGACTACGCGGTGGTGGCGCGGCGTAGCTCGGCAGGAAAGGTCTGTAATGCTCCCCGGTCGTCTGCTGCTCGTGCCGCTCATACCGCCCAAGAGACCTCACCCAGTTGTGTATTCTCTGTATTTTGTTGTCCTCTGTTTTTTTCCCCTCCCCCTACATAAAGCAGCCTGAAAACGATTGCTTTCGGTACGGGGTTCACCGCGCACGCGCGGGTTTGAATGAACCAAGCGAGCGGAGCGCTCGTGTGACGAAATTCCACGGTCGCAGAGATAGGACTTCCCTGTCTGTTCACTTTGCTCGCTGTCTCTCCCGCTCTCCCGTAAACGCAGACGTGGCGCCTCAAAGAGATCCGGGTCGAGCGCTTCTCTGCGCGTCGCGGTAGACCCCCCATCCCCCCTCCCCGCTTTCGGGTGGGACATTTCCCTTCGGTCCACCCGCGACCGGCGTGGCCCACCCCGCCGACGTGAATTGGGATGGAGATGGAGAGAGGTGGACACGACGGTCCTGGCCCGGGTGTCGCGTAGGGTTTGGAAATGAGGGTCGGAATGTAGGAAGTATGACATTAGGGCCCCTCGCCGTCGTATCGTTCAGGCAATCGTTTCATATAGGCAGTTTTTTTTCGGTCTATCGTCTTTCCTTTTTTTCTTACGGTCCTCCATTTCCATCTCTTTGCTCTTTCAGTAGAGAGTCTCGTCCTATTTTATTTCAACCCACTAGTACTTTTAACCTTCCTCAGACTTCTTGACACTATGGTGAAAGAGATTTTAGAGCATTTCTATATTCGCTCGCCTGCATTCTGCGTACTACCTGTTAAACTAAATCCGTGTTCCGGAGTCTGTGGGCCACCCTATAAAGTATCAAAACCTTCTGTCTTGTCTGTCTTGTCTAAAATTATTAATCTACCTTTATCACGTTTAACTGAAGCGAAACTTTTTCATGTCTTACTCTGCGCATTTGAACACTTGCAACAAATAACGTAAGAGCTAACCATCTGTTTTACTACAGCACCTTCTCTTCTTCCTTTAGTTTCTCATCCGTTTCCCTCTCCGTCATTCTGTTTCCCGCCTTCTCTACCTCTGTGTCGCTTGAGCGAGGCGTGTGAGCCCTGCGCATGTTCAAAGGATCTGGTGGATTTGTCACTCCTATTTAGACCCGCAAACACTGCGCCGAAGCCGAAGCCTAGGCGATGCTCCATCCATCCCACTTCTTTTCTCTCTTCCACGACTATACTTCCTTTTTTCTTATCTCCCTCTTTGTTGAGGCCACCCTGTCTTTCTTTTCTTCACAATGATGAGATAGATGGAGAAGCTTGATGTATTGGGTGGTTGCGGCAGAAAGAAGAGTCAGAAGGGGGTGGGGAGAGGAGGAGAGGGAGCGACAGCTCTCCCAATTACAGTGGCAGAACAGTCGAGTCGCCGGAGCCAAGTGACAAGCGAACAGAACAGTTGTAGTGAACGTGATGCCGTCAAGGGTTGCCAATTTTTCGTAACTCTGTGTGGTCGTGGTGCGTGTGTTGTGTTCCTTGTTCCCTCTCATTTCATCCCAACGACCCCTTCCCCCTTCTCTCTCTCTCTCTCTCTCTCTCTCTCTCTCTCTCTCTCTCTCCCTTTATCTCTCTCTCTTCCTCCCTCTGTGACCCCTTCTCTTCCCACGTGTGCCCGGCGTGCTGCTGCGCACTGCAGGGGATCCTGTTGAATTATTCAGCCAAGTCGAAGTGAGCCGTGGATTCCATCCAGCAGCACGATATGCTTCGACGCCCCTCGCGCCCGATGAATTAGTGAATACGCCGCGAATACATCGGCGGCGGCGGCGGCGTTGTGAGAGCGACTTCGGTGGCTGTGTATAGGCTGGCGAAGTGTTGTCGCGGGCGTTGCGGGTGGGCAGCAGGTCAAGTGCGCCTCGGCTGGACGGGAGGAGGTCACGGGCTCGGCGAGAGCGGATAAAACTGCTTCAACTAGAATAAGGTGCACGATAATAGCGCCATGCCCCTGCAGCGTGTTTTAAAAAGAGTGTGCAACTGGCGTGCATGTGAAAGTACTTGTTGCACTTGTTTAAGTGTTTGACCGGGATAAGTTGAATACTGAAAAGTGTGTAACAGTAAAGATTGACAATTAAAAGTGTTCGGTTGGCCCTGCGGCAGCTTTGGACACTTTAAATTAAGTCCAAATTGCTGATGGACTATCTTGTAAGTATTCAAATTTTCCGTTCAACTCGTAAAAAATGTTCACGCTAATGTTATCAGTGGGCGCTGTGCCGGCCGCATACGCCCGGCCCCTCGGCACGCGGCACGTTCCCTCGACAGGAGGCCGTAAAAGGAAAGGGAGGGGCGTGCCCCGCGGCCTCGGGGGGCGTCCGTAAATCATGGTGTCAGCCAGCAGTCACCACGGGGCTTTGTTCTGTGCGAGATTGCTCGCGCTTTATACGTCCATGCAAAAACTGGACGAGCAGTACAAACACGACCAAAACGAAATGGCAATCAGCAAGTAGTGCGTTTACGGGTCGCGCACTCAAACCAATTTGACACATAACGAGAGTATTAGGTACGTTCAGGAGGATGTATTGATTTAAAGACACCAATGCTTTTAGAAATAATTGCGCTGTGACACACGACATATCACTCGACGGGAAAACTCCGCGGGATATTGCGAGTGATACTGTACTGTACCCCATGCGGCCGCGTGCGTGTGAGCATCATGCAACGGTTACAGCCTCGAACGGGCATAGACAGCCTGCTACCCGTGGATTTTCACTGGAAATCGCAATAATATTTTAACATTTTGTGCACGGCCGCAAGCCGCAGTGCGGCTTTCCTCGGGGGCTTCGGGGTCGGATCAGCGCTCCATGTTACGCGATACGCTTGGGGAAGTACCCGATACCCTCAGGTCTAGCGCGCACTGTCGGCACGATGCCACAAAATCTGTGCAAAAGTCATTTTTCACCATCACTTTTTTACGCGCGAAAAGTATTACAACTGCACCAAATCTGTTAAAGTTTAACGTGGGGGTCACTGTACTACAATGGTGGGCCCCGTGCCACGCCAGCCACCCCCGCCGCCCGTCGCGCGGCGCCCATCGACAGAAAGAAAAGCAGCCAATTCCGCTACTACTCCAATATCCCGCCTGCCTCTGTGCCGGGCGGGGGCGGGCGGTGCTGAAGGGAAGAGAAGGGGGCTGAAAGTTCGCCCTCTGGCTCGGGGATGGGGCGGCTGGCGTGGCTGGCTGGATGGGGTGCTGGCTGCAAGCGGAAGTGATGGTCGCGAGAAGCAGCCCCCTTAACCTCCCCGCCTCGCCCCGCCGCCGCTCTCTCCCGCCGTTCTCCTTTTCAGTTTGAGCTCCCTTCTCTCCACCACACGCCGCCCAAGCCCACACCAGAGCGTCGGCGCGCACTCTACACCTGCCGGCGCTATTGCCGCAGCCACAGCCAAGTGCGAGTTATGACTTCTGTGCGCGGGCCGTGGGGGCTCCCGCGTAAAGTCATCAAAATTGTTATATAAGCCATTCGCCACGCTAATTCCGGCAGAGTAGCGACTGCACAGAGCGTATGCAGGCAGCGCGGCCCGCGGCGCCCCGCTCTGCCAGTGTGGCTATGATGGATGCCGGCATTAGCCGACCACCCCTCCCCCACCACTACTCTCCCTACACCATTGGACACTGCAAAATAATTGCTGAGCTTAACTTGAACTTGAAATTAAACTTTAACTTTAAATGCTCAGCTCTGTCAGGAAGCCCAAGGGGAGACCGCCCAGAAGATGGCGTGAAGTGAGGCGCCTGGCGTGAGACGTGGGATGTGAGGTGGATAGGCAACCCAACCAAAATCGCAAAAAACATTTTAATTTTAGCGCGCCGCAGGCCAAGGTAGACGCACATTTAGCTCAGCTTCACACGGTTTTAACGTGCGTCTACCTTGTATAGTTATCCGACATCAAACGAACAAACTTTTCCAGTCATTTAATTTTCGTTTCGAGCAAGGGTTTGAACCATGCGTCAACGACACGTTTGCAGGCAGTGCTCGGCTTGCGGCCTCTCGGCATCCGCTCCTTTACGCTTGGCGTCGTTCTTCTGTTATGTAGGAACAGCCCCTTAGTATTGTCGTCTGTCAGCCGAGAGACGGACGGACGTCCGCCGACCGGAAGTCGTCCACGACCGCCGCCCTGTGTGGTGGGTGCGTCGGTGGTGTTGATGCTGCTGAAAATGCATGCAAATTTAAAGTAAACACAACGCCCGGCGTTTCCATACTTGAAAGCTGCAGTGAAGTTGAGCGAGAGCGAGGGGAAGGGAGGGAGGGAGGGAGGGAGGGAGAGAGAGAGAGA
>NW_026267222.1:648849-659837 GCF_000697945.3 Frankliniella occidentalis
AGAGAGAGAGAGAGAGAGAGAGAGAGAGAGTAGGGGTGCGAGTGCGTGCGTGCGGAGAGGGGAGGGGCAGGTCCCTGCGCCTGCGCTGCGGGCCTGGGTGGGCTGACTGCGGCCGAGACTGGGGCCCGCCGTGGACCCCGCAGCCTGTTGGAGCCGACCCCGGCCGCTGCCCTCTGCCCAGGATCAGCTCGGCCCTTTCCACCCCGTCCCTTACCCTCCCCCAAAGTGGCCCCGCCGGGGGGGAGAGTCCTCTTTGCAGGGCCTACAGGACCCGCAGGACCCTCGCAGGGGGAGCCGCGGGGCCCTGGTGCCGCAGCAGCGGACGCTGTGCTGGGGACTGGGGCGGCGTCTCGTGTTCCAGGGTTCCAGCGGAGGAGCCCCACAACACTGTGGCCTGATGCACACTCCGCGCACACACACACATACACACACATGCGCACTGGTGTCGTTTCGTCGTTCCTTCTTCTTCTTCTTCTTCTTCTTCTTCTTCTTCTTCTTCTTCCTCTTCTTCACCCTTTTCCTCTGGATCTCTAGATCCTCCCCCCCCACCTCTCTCTCCCTCTGTCTCTCTCTCGTTTGTCGCGCTGCGCACGTGCGAAAAAGAAGAAAGGAAAAAAGGAGGGAACAAAACTGTAATCCTTTCCGCCGTCGCCGCCTTTACGACGTGTTGCGAACCGCATACTGTATCCTGTCTGGGGCACTCGTGTGTTTGTGTGCGTGGATGTGTGTGTGTGTGTGTGTGTGTGACAACACACGGCTTACGTGACGGTAACGACAAGCAAGTCACATTGGATGACTATAACAAAAGCAGCAACGGCAGCAGCGGCCAGCACGTTCCTAAATTGCGGGGTTACCTAGCCTGCAATTTGAGCTCCAGGTGAAAAAAGAGAGAGAAGAGAAAGAGAGAGAAAATGGGGGTGGGGAGAATAAATTGGCCTTGACCTGAGCTGGGCGCGTCTAAGCCTGAAGCCACCGTAGTAACGGAGATAGCCGCTGAGATAGCTCGGTGGGGTGTGTTATTTCATTCTCTACGCCCGAGTCTCCCCCAAGTCAAATTTGTTTTCAATTTCTGTAAAGTAAAATTCAAGTTTACAAAGTCATCGCGCAACTGTACTAGTTGGCAAAGTTCCGTGCTGTTGTTGGCGAGGTTTGTTCCAATGAGACTGTAGGGAGGGGGTTCAAGTCCCGCTGGTCGGACGCGGCAAGTGCAGAGCAGCGGGTTAGGGTTATTTTCGTTGAGCATGCTCTGCAGGGCGGAGCGGGGCGCGCGGGGCCTCCGGATGTGACTAATCCGAGTTAAGCCTCGGCGGGTTCTTAACATGCGATTAGTGCGTGGGGCCCCGCCACCCCTCACCCCCTCACCCCGCCAAGCCGAGACGCGGGACAAGCGGGAACGCGGGCACCTGCCGCGGCCGAGGCCAAGCCGGGGTGGTACAACATAACCCCGTGCCCAGTCGTTATAACCCTTTTTGAAGTTGAAGTTGAAGAAGTATGGAAAGAAGGGCTCGTATTGGCCTCGTTGTATTCTCCCAAGTAACACTCTCACCCGTTGTAAGAACCTTCGGTCAGTTTGTAATCGTTATGTTTCTGTGTTTCAGGTGAGTTTTTCGAACAACAACCTCAAAGAGTTGGGGGTGGCGCACCGACGGAGTTTGAGAGAGTGAGTGTTGACTTCCCTCTCCCCTTTCCTCCCAGCCTCTCCCTATTCTCCCTATATTCGCAATCGAGAATACATTTGTAGGCGAAAGTCGCCGTTGGGGGGGGGGGGGGCAGGGCTGCTCCGTCCGATATGACCTGTCTTGGCGGAGAGACCACCGGCCAAGTCGCTGTCAAGCTGCGTCCTCTGTCCGCGCCGTGCTCCGCGCCCATGGGATTTGCTAGCATTGAGTTGCTCGCGATGGGAATAACATTACCCCTAAAGAGGGTACGTTTTAACCCTCCCTCCACTCCGCTCCCCCTGCCTGCCCTAGCCCCTCCTTTCCCCACCCCTCGCGCAACACACTCCCGACTTTTCCCATGCGTACATCGAGACCCGCGGAGCAATACATCAAAAACTGTTTGACAGATCATCGAACGAATCTCATAATTTCTCCCGCGCCGAGCCGAGAAGGCAAGAGGCAGCAACTTTCTCGGCGCGGCGCGTTCGCGCACCCTCGCGCACACCCCCGACCCCTCGCAGTGCGTGCGGCCGGGATCTACAACGTGCACTGGAAAAAGCTTTCGGTCATATTACAGGCGCAGAAGCAGGCCGTGTGCACGACCTCAGGTTGACGACGGCGATCATGCTACACCAGTGTGGTAATTCAAATACACGAATAAACTTAACAAAATTGCTTCATACCCGTTGAACTGTCTTGTCTTGTCCCTCTACGAATGCACAAGAACAGGCTTTTGTGGTTTGCCATTTAACTTGAGCTCGGCGGCACCCTCTCCTCCGCAGTGACAGCCCTGTGCTGCTATGTGCTGCTGCTCTGGAGAGGGTTGGGTCGGGGGATGGGGTGCTTTTGGGGGGCCAGCGGCGGTGGCGGCGGGATTTCAGCTGTCAAATCGGCGAACGTTACAAGGATCCGCGAAGGGTCTAGAAGTGGAGAGGGTGGTTCGCCAGCATGATACCCCGCATGACTGGCTGGCGGTTGACGCGCGGGGATGCTGGGCGGAGATCCTCGGGTGGGCGGGCCGTGGCCCCTCGAGCCGCACCCCCTACTCCCCCCTACTCCCCTGGTCTCCCTGGCCGTTGAGCCACTGCGGCCCAAGTGTCAACGCCTGGCGCCTGTCACTGTCAGGACGGCCCCCGAGTGCTCGCAGGGGGCGAGGGCCCCGGTGAAGGGGGGCGGTCTGCCGAGGCCCCAGAACCCCTGGCTCCCTGGCTCTGGGGCCCAGGCCGGGCGCCGCTGTGTATTGACGAGCGGCCCTCCTGAGGTCCTGAGGTGCCCTGCTCCGCCCCGCCCTTGCGCCCTGACCCCACCCGCCGCCGCCGGGCTTGCATCCCCTTGTCCCTGTCCTTCCCGCCCGCGCAGTGGCGCCAAGAGGGGGTCCGAGGTGCAGCAAATGCTGCACCTAAAATGGGAATAACCGGGTGTGAGTAGGAATAACCGGGTGTAAGAGGGGAGGAAGAAAAAAAAGGAGGGGGAAAGGAAGAGGAGTGAAAGAGAAGGGAAGAGAGAGGAAAGAGGAAGAAAAGGAAAGGGAGAAAGAAAGGGAAAGGAACCAGAACAAGTAGCAAGAAGTACCGGCACCGGCAAGGAATAGGGGCGGGGGTGTCCCTTATTGGCGGACTGGCCAGGTTGGGGAGGTAGGATTTCCTACCCGGGCCCCCTGCTCTGGCCCCTCTGGCCTGGTCGCGGGACCGAAGTGCTGTAGGCTGTAGAGAAGGGACCGAGCCAAGGGCCCAAGTCCTGAGCACGACACCGGACAGGGGCCCCGGCCTGGGCCCTAGATTCAAGCGGCATGTAATTTTTTTCGCGCTCGCTTCGCTCGCGTTTGTTATTGTTCTACAAGAGCAAGCACTGTACATAGATCGCTTCCGAAGGAATCCTGCCCACGTTTCGGTACTCGTAAGGCCTTCTTAGCGACCTCATACCATCAAAAAATTTTCGCGCTCGCTCCGCTCGCGACATATTTCTGCGGGCGATATATACAGTTCCAATGTCGGCACACTCTAAATGTCCAAGGACACTTTTTGTAACTAGCACCAGACTTCTGTGTGCATAACTAGCTCAGATACAATATTGTAACTACCAACACACATTTGGTGACTAGCAAGTCACAATATTGTATCTGAATTCAGTTATGCACACAGAAGTCCGGTGCTAGTTACAAAAATTGTTCTTGAAATTTAGAGTGCACTTGTTGGAAAGCAAACACTTAATTAAAATTAAGTAAGAAAGCGAATCTTTGCTAACAGCGTCAAAAGATAATCCAGCTACAAAAAAGGGGGGGAAAAGGGAAACGGGGGGGGGGGATAACCGGGTGTGGGTGGAATAACCGAGTGTTGTGCCTCCGGCTTGCTGCACCTCGCGAAAATCGTCTTGGCGCCACTGCGCCCGCGCCCAGCCGCGCCCCGCGTTCCCCGGGCTCAGACGGTGATCTCTTGTGCCCCCGGGAGCGGCGGGGACCGCCTGCCAGGCAGAAGGGGTTCGTAGGGCCTAAGGAAGGCTCCGCCGGGTAGCCTCCGCCTGCACCCCTTTCCCCCCTCTCTCTCTCCTCCGGGCTACCCCCCGCGTGGGCTCGAACACGCACGCTTCTATCGCGGCCGCCGTCAAGAGCGTCGAGAATCCCACCTCTGACTTCTGACCCCAGCGAACACCCTAAACCCAGACCATTTCACTCACTCACTCCACCTCCCCACCGAGTCCGGCTCCTCACAACATTCCCAACTCCTCTCCACCAGCTCTCCCCCGCACCTCCCCGCTCCCCTCCGCCATGCCGGCCCCACGGCAGCGCAGCAACTCTTCATAACTCTCCTCCACTCACCCGCCCCGCCCCGCCCCTCTCCCGGGGACACTCCAATTCACTCTGGCGCTGGCTCGAGGGCCCCGCCGGCCCCGCCGGCCCCGCCCCGCTCCACCTCACCCCGTGTTGTTTTCCACCCGATATCTCGCGAGGCACCGCGCCGCTGCGCACCGACCCGGGCGGCGCGCCCCGGCTGGACGCGTCGTGTAAGAGACAGACGGACAAATAGTCACTCTGCGCTGCGGAAAAGAAAAGAACTCGAAAAGGGCGGGGCGACTTGCCGAGCGCGGTCTCACACCCCTCCTTGCCTGTTTTCGCTCGAATAACGAATACCCGCGGAATGTGATGCGATTGGGCTTCCAAGAATACTTTGGCTCACTATCGCCGCCGAACCTCGTCAGTTTGACCGGCACTTTGCCCGGCGCAGGGCACAAGGGAGACTAGAGGCGAGTCAGGGGAGGATGGAGGGAGGGAGAACGAAAAGGACAAGGAGTAAAATATTCGGACTGACCGATATAGAGAGATTGAATGCAGGCACGAACAACGTTTGATGGAGTGTGTGTTCTAGGGGCCCAAGGGGTGGTGGGGCGGGGTTGGGAGGGACGGGTGGGGCTGTTTGCTTTAGCCTGTTGGGCGGGAGGAGTCTGGCTGGATCACGGAGAGTATAGAAGAGAAGGAAGGGGTTGTAAGAGAGTGAGGGAGAGAAACGAGAGGGAGAGAGGGGAGAAGAGAGGGAATGTGGAAGGGGCCATCGTCTCTTTGTCCCTCGGGGGATTGGCTGTGGCGGCCACATACTGTCTGGCACGGGGGCATCTTGCCGAGGGAAGGACCAATAAGGAGGACAAATACTCTCTCTCTCTCTCTCTCTCTCTCTCTCTCTCTCTCTCTCTCTCTCTCGCTCGCTCGCTCGCTCGCTCGCTCGCTCCCTGACACACTTTTTCCTTCTTCTTGCTCTATCTCTGCACTCCCCTCTTCGTACTGCTAGCTAAAGTCTGCCTCACTGCTTTCGCATTAAGTTTGAGTTGCCCTGACACTGATCATCCTGTGACCTGGCTTTGCGGGGAGAAGCGGGGTGGAGCAATTTATTTTCCCCGAGTGTAACTCCCCCCACCTTCTTTTCTAAATCGAGGTTTTATCACATCTTCTCCCCGCCCGAGTGCACACCTTCTACCTGCGCGCCATTTGTCCGATTTCGCTGCGACACTCTGGAGTCGTGTCCAAACTAGACACTCTAGACACTGTGCCGCCGCATGCATTCTCGCGCGCTTCTTTTTCTACCACTCGCTCACTACTCCTTTCCTTCTATTTTTTTCCTCTCCCGCGCACCACTTCGCCTCGGTGGCTACGCGCCAAAACGGGAAAAAATTCCAGCATCAGCAGTAGTAGTAGCAGCAGCAGCAGAGAATGGATTGAGGCGATGTGGTGGAGGGGGTTGGGGTTTTTAAGCTGCGGGCGCTGCTCCCGGGGAGGAATGCATGGTGAAGTTTTAGAGACGCGGAATCCGCGGGACGGGTGTGTGGTTGGCGCGGCCGTAAGAAAACCCCCGGGAAACAAGCCGCTCTGCAGCTGGCCGAGGGAGCCGCGGCAGAGAGTTTCGGCTGGAGCGGGCTGGAGTTTGGTCCGGGAGCGGCCGCCGAGAGGACTTGACGCTTTGCAGGGCTCCGCGTGCCCCGCGTGGCGCCGAGGGGAGAAGGGTACTTTTAACTGTCGCGAGTGGCAGCGCGGGGCGGGGCGTGGCGGGGCTGTGTTGTGTGTGGCGGGGCCTGGCTGAGGCGGGACCCTCGGAACTCCTCGGACACCGCACATTCCCTCGTTCCCCCCAGACGTTTCCCACTCGGATGCTGTTGCGCCACAGACTGTACCGTACTCCGGGGGTTCCCAAACATGAAGGCCCTGCACCTACACCTTCCTCAAGAGAGTCCGTTGTGTGTCCTTCTGCTGCGTGTTTTTGCCGCGCCCTCTTCTACGCGCCCCTCGCTGCAAACTGTGTTTTATGCTTCCTCCATTCTGTCTCTCTTTCTCTCGTACTCTATCTCGGCGAGTAACCAGCTCTAACCCCTTTTTCTGCGACTTTATTTTGATGTTTGCGGGACAAACAGCAGCAGGGCCAGTGAGAGGAAGAGGGGGAGTCGGGGACAGAAGGAGACAGAGGGGATGGGGGAAGTGCAGAAGTGGGCCAAGGATGAGGAGAGCGCGGATGTCGGGCTGAGCTGCTGCACCTCCACATCGCGAAACAGCAGAGGGCTGAATTAGTTAAGTACTAAAGTGAAGCTGGATATGACAGTGGTTGCCAGCTCTGTGACTCAGCGAATTTTCGTGTGTTTGATTTTCACGCACATTACCGACGCCTATCGTCACATTAAAAATGGGCCGTTTAGCAATTTAGGTTTAAGAAAACAAAAAAAACATCTTAAAATCGAAAAAAGAAACCTTCTCTCTCTCTCTCTCTCTCTCTCTCTCTCTCTCTCTCTCTCTCTCTCTCTCTCTCTCTCTCTCTCTCTCTCTCTCTCTCTCTCTCTCTGTCTCTCGCTCTCTGTCTCTCTCTCTCTCTCTCTCTGTCTCTCGCTCTCTGTCTCTCGCTCTCGCTTTTCGCACAGTCCGGCGGAACTAACTGAGCCGAGAGGTCTGGTAAGAGAGAGAGAGAGAGAGAGAGAGAGAGAGAGAGAGAGAGAGAGAGAGAGAGAGAGAGAGAGAGATGCGTGGCGCTACCGCCACGCCACGCCCGACTACCGGAAAATTCGTAACGTAGCTGAGGGTATGGTGGGTGGGGGGGCGGTACGTGACCGGGTGAGCCCCGGTGGGCGCTTGGGCGCGGGCCCCGAGGGGTGGCGCGGCGGGGTCGTGTCGGCTTGTCCCACCACCGCAAACGTGGGGCTTAACACCTCCACTGTCATCGTCGCGTCTCTAAAAGCACAAAGAGCTTGTGCGTTTGACAGTTGCACATAC
The DNA here is from genome assembly GCF_000697945.3 of Frankliniella occidentalis. Taxonomy (NCBI): domain Eukaryota; kingdom Metazoa; phylum Arthropoda; class Insecta; order Thysanoptera; family Thripidae; genus Frankliniella; species Frankliniella occidentalis. The sequence continues at coordinate 656,248 of NW_026267222.1, forward strand.
TTTGTCGGGATGTTATTTTCTCACCGTCTTCCTCTCTCTCGCCCTGTGTATAGCTAGCTAGCAGCGCCGTTGGTGGTGGTGCGGGCCCCGGCTGGCTGGCTGACTTTGCTCCCGGGTGTGCCGCTCTTCCACCTCACACTCTGCGCAAACTTTCCCCCCCTACTCCTCAACGCCGCCGCACCCATATTGCTTAGTGAAAAGTGTCGAGATGGCTGCGCGACGTACTGAGGCCCCCCGCGGGGCCCGCTGGAGCGCCACAGGGGGCGACTGGGAGGCGGCGGGGCGTGCGCAACCTCAGCCCCCCCCCCTCCCCCACTTTCCTCTCCTCTCCTCTCTTCTCTTCTCTTCCCAAACTCCACACCGCGCGGAGCAATATTAAAAGTGTCACGACTTAGGCCCCTACGCTCTACCGCGGTCGCAAAGTGTCGTCATCCGGGGCCCCAAAATACAGTTGCGTACTTCATTTCTTCTCTTCTGTGACCACATTTTTAGACCGTCCCCATGGCTGTCTCTAAACCCCATAGGCTTCTAGTTGTCGGTTCGTAGGCAAGTCAGCTCAAGTTGTCAGTTCGTTGACAAGTAGTCAGCTCAACTAGCAGTTCTCTGTCGTACCCGCTTGCGATGAGAATAGTGCACTGTGGAAGGGTGAAAACTCTCTTGCCACTGAGGATGTAGTTTTGCGGGTAGTGGTTGGGTTGCCTACTCTCTGAGGGTCGTGGGGCATTTATTTGGTGCTCTGATTTCTTCTAAGCGGGTGAGTGAGTGGATTTGATACACGATGGGAATCTCAGGATGAATAGGCGTAGACGCGTCGACCCCGTCGACCATTCTGGTGTGGTCCTCCTGCCGTGTCCCCGGCGGCGTCTAGTGCGGGAGAGTGAGCACGCGTGTGCAGTGGGCCAGGCGCAGTGCGGCCCCAAGACCCTCATGAAATATTAGCGGTCTCCAGCCAGCTTGCACGCGTGTCTTCTCACCCGCTCACTCCTTCTTTGCTCTCCGTCGCTGTCTAATTATCCCCCCTCCCTTTCTCTCCCTCCCTCCCTCCCTCCCCCTTTCTCTCTTGCCACACATTCATGCGTTGGGGTGGCTGTGAGTGTCAGAGGGAACATCTTGTATATTCTGTTAGCAGCTGTGTGTCCTGTGCATTGCGACGCTCTGCTGCTGCTAACCCCGCGTTCTTCATATTGACTCTTATTTGTCCCTTTTTGGTGCGTTTTCCTGTTGTTTTTTTCGGCCATGATTTTGTTGTTGTTGTTGTCGTCTCAGATTAGCGACGGAAGTGTGCTTGTTGGTGCTTCCCACCCCCAGGACAACATGCTGCTAAGTCCCGGCGGAGGCAGAGGATGAGGAGCAGGCGGAGCGGGAAAAGTTTGGAGAGCGTCCGCCCGCAGGGGCAGCGTAGGCCGCCTGAGATACAGATAAAATGCCCCACACGTTAACGTGTGCGACCTCGTACGGTTACAATGTTTTTATTTTATTTTATTTTTGAAGAGTGTGGCACACAACGACGCTGCTGTTGGTGAAAATAAAAGGAGAGGAAAACATAAATTGCGATTGCAGTTATTTGCGAACTTAGCCCGGTGATGATGACGAATGCCTTCCAGACCAGTGAGCAGAGAGAGAGAGGGAGAGAGGCACTGCTGGGTTGCTGGGTGGAGCCGAGCCTGGAGCGCACCCCTCCTAACCCAATAACCCACTGATGTCCACCCTGCCCCTCCCCGCCCCGCCTGACCCACCCCTCAGGCCGACCCCACCCCGCCACTCCTACCGGCCGCCCACCACGCCCACAGCATAGCCAGCCCAGAACGAAACCACGAAACCAGGACCTAGACAAACGGACCAGCGCGGACTGCGAACTCCCCGCATTCCCTTCAGAAATGATGACACGCTCATGGGATTTTAAGCGTTTTTAACGCTATGGGAACTATTCCTAAAATTGACGCTGAAAACGGGTGTACGGTTAATAGTGACTAGTCCGTCTATGTAACGAAACCCCAGCCAACTTCATGGTACCACGGGTTTCTTTTTCTTTGGCGTCACTATGGGAGCTTCACCTGTGCTGACTATAGCTACGGGTTTGTAAGAGTAACCATATGCTTTCTTTTCTCACTCTGCGTCTTTGCCGAGACGCCGCGGTGCACGTCCTCAATATGACCTCCCCGCTCCCCCCCGCCTCCGCCCCCACACCCCCACGCCTGCCACCCCCGGGCTGTGACTCATCCCGCCCAGATTACCATAATGATGCAGCACCACGCCGCGTTTGTATCGAGTCGCGCTGCTAAGGGTGCCCGTGTTTGTGCGAGAGAGAGAGAGAGAGAGAGAGAGAGAGAGAGAGAGAGTATGAGAGTGCGAGAGTGCGAGGAGGTGTGGTGCGCAGCGCGGCCGATGGCACACATATGTCAGGTGCATGGGTCTGCATGCCAAGCACCGCGGGACGGGCGTACGACTGGAGGCTCTCGCTGGGCTTTGATTCCGCCTCTCCTCCCCCTCCCTATCTGTGCGATACACACACACACATTCTCCCTCCTTCCCCCCTCTCTCTCACACACACACACAACGCACTGCCGCTCGCCTTGTAGGGTGTCGCTCTTACACCTCGACACTCTCCATGTATACCCCTATACATCTTTGTCTCGCTGGTTCTTGTTGGAGCGAGAGAGAGGGAGGGAGAGGGCGGGGGCAGCAGACGCCGCCCGCCGCGGCTTGTCTGCGGCGCTTCCTGACCTGCATAAGACCCCATCCTCCGTCTCTGTCGCACTCACAATGGCCGGACACGCCGCGGCGCCGCGACCGGAACACCAAGCAGGCGCCGCCATTCATTCGATTCGATGGACTGTTTGAAACACGTCGTCTCACAAATATCTTACCTTGTCGAAAATTGCATTAAAAAAAAACAGCAGTAGTTCTTCCTCTCTTTGTACGTCTAGGCACTGTACTGTAAAAAAACAAAAAAAAACAAAAAAAAAAAAACAACAGTACAAACTATGTTCGAGTTTCGTAGGGAAATCTGTGAACAGGAACTCCTTGAGTTTGAGGAACACCCCTCATATTTTTCGGCGTCAAGAATTGGGGGAAGTCTCTCATTCTTCGAAGGATATTTCTTCAAAATGCGAAGAGTTTCCTCCCCCACAATTCCTCAAAGATTTACCTTATTCCTCAAAAGGTCAGACGTAGTTTTTTCCTCGAACGTCTGGTTTCTTAAAATAGGGGAAATGGAAAGGCTTTGAGTAAAACTCTGCAGATTTTGTGTGTAACGTCTCCTCAACAATTGTGAGGGGAGTTGTCCTCAAACTATGGGGAGTTTCCTAAAGTTTTGTCCAGTTTTCTACCGCCTCCCTCCCCGCGAGTTTGGGCACGGTGGTGCGTGTGTGTGTAATTGCCGGCGCTGGGCTGCCGGGCGCACAGCCAGTCCTCCGGGCGCAGCGCCGGGCAGCGCGGACCGGGAGACGCGGGCTTTGTTTATTCACAGCGAGGGTGTGTTTATTCACACCACAAACCCTCCTCATTCCGTGCCGCGGCGCGGCGGGGGGCATATCGTTCCGGTTAGACTCACACATACACACGGCTGGCGCACGCCCCCCCCCCCCCCC
>NW_026267222.1:668501-669260 GCF_000697945.3 Frankliniella occidentalis
GTGAAGAGCAGTGAGTGAGTGAGTGAGTGAGTGAGTGAGTGAGTGAGAGAGTTCAAACAAATGGAGATTGGCCAGGCCCGCCGGTGCCGAGTCAAGCAGGAAGGCCGGTGAACTCTGGCGGTCAGATCCTCTCCCTCCCTCCCTATTGTGATGAGCTGAATTAACACTGCGATTGTAGTCCAGCCGGAGAGTGCTCGGCTTGTTTCCGCCCGTTGACCACCAAACTGTGTGTGCCCTCCACTGCGCGCGCGCGCGCGCATGTGTGTGTGTGAGGGAGAGAGAGAGAGAGAGTAGACGTAGCACTCTTTTGCCGGAAATCGAGCACGGGTGGAGTGGGGACTTGATCGGCGATCACTGGTGGGAATAAAAAGGAGGGAAAAAAGTGTGTCGAGGGACGCGCGGTAAACGAACGCAAATTGCAGTCCCTCTGCTGTACGCGAAACAGAAGAGCGCCTATCGATTGCTGTTTCGTTTTCTTTTGAAATCTTTTGATCTTGCTCAACACGCCAACGCATTCCTATCCCGAGTGAGTGGTTTCCTTACAAACATATCAACGAAAAAGATACGCGCCGCCGCCCCGCTTCGCTCAGCGCAGACTGCACAGTACGCACCTCGCACGCCCCGCGAGTACCACAGCTTAATATTTAAACATTTCTGTCACCGTGCGAGACAGTCAGAGACAGCTCTGTGAATAAATACTGCTAATTGCTCTTTTTATTTCCCGCCACATTAACGCCCCGCGTAAATTTCACTCGATTA
>NW_026267222.1:670058-671452 GCF_000697945.3 Frankliniella occidentalis
ACCCCCTACCCGCCATACCCCCTTACTCTCCGTCGCACCTTCCACCTCGACTCGACGCGCGGGCTTCATTCCCACTATCTCAGGGTTGGAAGGGAGTAGTAGCTCGCCCCCGTTGTGCAACGCGCACCGCGGCGCACCGGGGAATGCTTTTTGCTGTTTGATAGAAAAGGCGGGTGTCGCCCGAGACGACGGTCTTTGCGTCCAGCGTCCAGCCAGGCGTCGCCCGTGTCGTCGCGTCGCTATGTTATTCTGATTGCGCTTGTATCGCTTGCTCAGAGGATTCCTCGGGTTGGATTGGGGGTCGTCGTCGTCGTCGTCTCGGATCGGCCCCCTCGAGGCGCATATTCTGTTGGCAAGGAGAAATTTCATGTTTCTGCTCACATTTGTAACTGCATTTTATCATCTCGTTTTGTGCGATACGTTGTCGAGGGTGGGTCTGAAAGGGGGCTGCTCTGCCGGTCTGCCGGTGGTGGATGAGGGTGGAGGGGCCGATAGGAGGGGGGACACAAAATGAGAGGGGGCGGGGGGCTGTTCCCTTGGAAAAGTTGACAGTGATTTAAGGGAAGGCCGGTCAGGCCCCGCTGGACCCCAGCAGGACTCCACCAGGACTCCTTCAGGACTCCTGCAGAACCGAGATCCAAGCGTGACGTTTTCGCCCAGCCCTCTACAAGTGCGACGAGTGGCCATGGCTTATATTGTAACTCACAGGGACTTGGAAAATGTTTTCATTTTTGTGAGACTTTTTATAAACTTTATAGGAGCAGAGTAATTGTAGGTTTTTTCAAATAAAAATAATAAGACTAAATACAGTAATGTAATAGAGAAATCTTATCAAACCTCTCTCTCCTCTACGCAAAAAGAAAACATAAACAAATAAATATGCGCGTTTCGTTTCTTATCAATGCCCACTATCACTGCCGCGCTACCCCCGCTGCTGTGCTTCCTTTTCCCTTCCGTTTCAATTAATAGCGTGTCAACTCAGCGCCTGTTTGCACTCGCGGGAAGGGAGGGGGGAATTTCATCACAATTCGCAACCCCCCCTCCCCCCTGCTCCCTTCCACTCTCCCTCTCCTCTCCGACCGACCCGACACCTCAGGCGGCCCTGCGCATAAAAAGGACTTATCTGCAGAACGCAATTCCTCCTCCCCCCTCCTCCCCCCTCCCTCTCCTGCCCCCGTGGCGGGCTCGCCCTCTCGACCACAACCTGTACCACCTCCTCGCTCCGCGGGCGGTGTCCTTAGGATATTATATCTCACCGTGCAGTACATCACTGTCCTGCTACATCGCCCTGCCCTCCATATTCATACTACTCTTCTTCCTCTTTTCTTATATCCGTTCTTCCCAAAGCAGTCGGGTCGGGACGTCCTTTCGCCCCCCCCCCCTTTCCCCGCGAG
>NW_026267222.1:677314-681524 GCF_000697945.3 Frankliniella occidentalis
AGTACAAAATTCTGTAACATTGTTACGCAGTAATTTACATATCACATGTTACAGAAATTTGTATCATTTTTGATACAGATTTCAATCTGTATCATGGATACGAAAATCTGTATCACCTGATACAGAACATCTTTGGGATTTTAAAATTGTAATTCTTCATTTTTGTTACTCTTCCTCCCTTTCCCCCTCTTCTTTTTTCTATGGTACTTAAGTCCTTCGATTTCATTTCAAGTAATGTACCTTGCCGCAACGGGAGTTGAACCCCAGACCCTTGGATTAGGAAGTCGCGCCTTTACCCGCGCGACCACCCGGGCTGCCTGAGGAGAGGTTCGCTGGAACCCGGTGTAATGCCACCGGGGCTGCCGGAGACGGTGCCAACCAAGTTCCATAATTCTGTATCCAAGGTTACAGAAAATTGTATCCAACGTTACTTGATCATGTATCTGTTACAGAAATTAGTAACATTTACGGAATTTTGTAACATTTTGATCAGATTACAGAATTTTGTACCCATGTTACATGTTTCCATATCACAAGAGGCTGATACAGAATTCTGTATCAAATTTGATACATAATTCTGTATTATTTTTTAGAGTGTACCGTTCCGTTATTCTCTCGCGTTTCCCGCGGCTTGTTTCCTCGCCGTCGCTCAGTACATATTTATTTCACCATTTCGTCGTGTTTCCTTTTTGTTTTGCTTTTTTTGTCTGCGCAGGCATACATAATATTATTTTTTTTATTTGCAAGCTCCAACTTCAGGGCAGGCTTGATTTATTATCGTTGATAATGCGAGTTCCGCTGGTACTGATTGCAGTAGATGGTAGCAGGGGAGGCAGAGGGCGGGGGAGAAGGTAGGGTAAGGCAGTTGAAGGATGCCAGCACAGAAGCCGAGAGACTAAAGCCTTTATTCCGGCAGGTCTGGCGGCAGACGCGGGCAGACGTTTTGTAAGCGACGCTTGCCACTGCCTTCTCTCTCTCTCTCTCTCTCTCTCCCCCACTTCCTCTCTCTCCCTCTCCCCCCTCCCTCCTTCCCTCCCTTTCCCTGTCTCTCCCTCTCCAATCGCGATCTTCTGTAACCTCTGCTGTATTTAATAACAAAAAGAAATAATAATAAACAGTATAAAAAATCTGGATCGTCGCAACGACAAAGCAACCGGAGCAGCCCTTTCCGCTGCCCAAGGTACGCCATCTTCCCGCAGATCCCCCCTCTCCCTCTAACTGCTGTCCCTCCCCCCGCCCCTCCCTGACCACCCTCATTCGTTTCGGAATGTTGGGCCGCTAGCCGTTGGCCGCTCGGGAACATTTCATTTCCGAGCTGGCCGAAAAATGGCCACATTTTGCATCACTTTATCCCGGAAGCCCGCAATATTCCCCCGACGCGACGTTCCCTGTAATTCCTGCCCTCAACCCTGCTGCCTCTCTCTCCCTTTTCCACTTCTTTTATCCTCCCCTGTGTTCCCCCTTTTTGTCATACGCCCCGTTGTCAGTCGCGGTGGAGGCGGTCGCGTAGCGGTCAGCACCGCCCATTAAAAGTCAACTTGCTACTTTGGGTAACAGTCCTGGTACTGTGGGGACATTTTCTGGTTGTTTTGGAACACCGCATGCGGGCAGGTTTGCCGTTTGCCTACTATCACATTTCTTAATTCAGACCTTTTTGTCTTTTTCTTTCAAGAGCGTGTGGGGAAACTCGGAGGCTGAGCATCTTGGGTCAGAATTGTGGTCGTGGGCTCGGTGGAAATTGTATCCAAGGACCATCGTTAAAGATTCAAGGATGGGATAGGAAAAATAGCATGGGGCGTTTTTGAATCGCTCCGATAGTCCTTGGAACAGTTTTAACAGTGGGATGAAGAAATGATTCTTCTGGGTGTATCATTTTCCTTCAGTGCGGGACCTGAGTTTGTCTCGTTTCCGAGTATCCCGAGGCGGGCGGGCGAACTTCCTCATAGTCTAATTGGACGCAAGATGCGTTGTACTGTACAGGCTCCCTCACAATGATCCATGCACGGTAACCACTGACCTGGTTTCCTAGGACGGCTGGAGCCCCAGTAGGGTGATCAAATTTTCCCCAAGTATGAGTTGGCAAGTCAGAGTACTCGGTTCTCCGTTCCATTGTACTACCAAACCAACATATCAAAAGATGAACAAAATCGGACAATATTTAGGGGTGGCGCAGGTCGGTTGAAGTTTAACATTGGTTTCTTATGGGAATTTTTCTGCAAAAACGAAAATTTCACTTGAGCCCCACAAAAAAAATTTGAGATCGAAAATAAGTCGAAAAACGGGTTCTACTATAAAAATTGAGTCTGATGATGTGCCACTCGTCATTATTCTGCCTCCTATTCCGATGAGACATTTATACAATTTTGTCAATTTTTACCCAAAATAGGCAAATTATCCTAACTCATTCACGGAAACGAAAGTCAAGTTTTTAACAACACGCATATCACCAGACTCAGTTTTCATAGTAGAACCCGTTTTTCGACTTATTTTCGATCTCAAAATTTTTTTGTGGGGCTCAAGCGAAATTTTTGTTTTTTACACAGAAATTCCCATAAGAAACCTGTGTTAAACTTCAACCGACCTGCGCCACCCCTAAATATTGTCCGATTTTGTTCATCTTTTGATATGTTGGTTTGGTAGTACAATGGAACGGAGAACCGAGTACTCTGACTTGCCAACTCATACTTGGGGAAAATTTGATCACCCTAGAGCCCCAGGCTCTCAGCATGTGCTAGGTAGTTACTTTCTTGGAAACCACTGTCAGTAATTTCATCGTAATACCGCTGGAATATGTGGACTCTTATTTTGTACATTTGTCATTATGAGAGAATTGTTTTTCGCTGGCGAAGTATACCCGCCCATCCTGCCCACACTCCCGCGACCCTCCGAGGAGATGTCGCTGCTTTTCCTCTCGGGCCTGAAGGAGGCAAGGGGTGTAGTCTCTGCTGCGGAGCCGCCCGGGCCCTGACCGGGTCCCACCCGGACAGTCAAGTCCTGTCTCCTTTCTCCCTTTATTGCCCACCCTTCTCTTGCCTCTCACGGCGTCTCCCGCTCTGCCCCGTCTTTCTCCGTCTCTCTGTCTCTCTCACACACTCTCGCATCGCATCCAGTCTCGCATTCCTTTCCCCTGCCAGGTTTTCTTCTCCATGTCCACCCTCGCCGCTTGCCTATACCTTTTGTATTCTCCAGTGTTGATCAGAGTAAATTGCGCTCGAAAATTGCGCTAGTTGCAGCAATGTTTCGGGAAAGCGAAAAAATAATATTCAGTGTCATGGTACTCCCTGACCTATTCGGCGAAGCTGAAGCTCGGGGGAAGTGAAATAACGAAATACCGCCGGTATACCTAAAGTGATAAGTTGAAGTTGAGGTGGAAAAGAGTCGAGAATGGAGGGAAAGGGAGGGTGACGACGGAGAAGGGTGAGAGGAGTGGGTGGGTTGTTTCCAACTTGGGCGATCGGACCCACCGCCTGAGAGCACAATGACGCTGTCATCCCTGTTAATTAAGACGGCTGAGTTTGTCCCATCGTATCAGGGGGCAAGTTTACTGCGGACGCAGGAGACCGAACATTATTTCCGAACGTTGCGTACCCACCTGCCCAGAACTAAAACCCACTAAAACCCATGTTGTTTTTGTTTGTTTTTGTTTTTTTCAATTTTCGTTACTGATTTCGATGCTTGCTACACGGGGCCTCTCAGGTCTTATACCTATTATTTATATATTTTACTTCGTGTCTGTCCCACCTGCGTTTGCTAGAGGTGTTATGAACGCCATCGAGGGTGTGGTCCCGACACGAAGTTACCACCGCAGCTGGCAATGACTTCTGACGGCAAGAGCGGACCTATTTTTTGTTTTCTCACCCGTTCGTGTCCGGTGGTACTGTAGCCTGTAGGACCCTTGCCTTCGCGGGGATTCACCCTCCCCTCTGCATTTTATAACCTTCGCGCTGCTGCTGTTCCTTTTTCAATTCCGACGCTCCTCTCCACTCCGCCCCTCCGCCCCACTCTCCTCTCTCTCTCTCGGAGGAGGAGGATGTGTGGTCTCGGCGCGCACGCGCACCCACACGCTGTGCCCCATAGCCCCCAGGGGGCCCCAGGGCGAGAGGAGGGGGGGGTCCCCAAAGTAGGCGTGGCCGCCGCGAGTGTTCTTCTTAGGCCCTCAGCGCCGTTAGGTGGCGAGGCGTGGTGCACTGCTAGAGATAGAGACGGGGGG
>NW_026267222.1:681574-682074 GCF_000697945.3 Frankliniella occidentalis
CTCGCCCAAACATTTCTACGTTCGTTAAATACCGCGAAGATGTGTGTTGTTCCGTATGATATGAAACAATCTTGTCGTTTCTTACTTCCGCAACCAATGGCATCGCTTCGTAAAGTTGCCAAAAGCAATCCTGTCTTTATTCCTCCCAGAATTTGAGATAAACAAAGATAGAATGGTACTATACTATACGCTACTATACTATTCTGGCGCCATACGGGTCCTTCACCCTCGTGTCTCTTCTTCGGTCCCCGGGACCGCAGCAAGGGCCGCCCCGACGCCCCATGAGGCTCTTCTGGGCCGTTCTGCATGACATTTATTAAAATGTATGGACAGGTCACGGTGACGCACTGCGCCTCGCAGGTGGGCGCCCCTCCAGGCGCGCCCGGACTCTGTTCGCCAGACCCCAACCCTGGGCAGGTAGTCGCAATTTTTTTTTATTTCTGTTGTTGAGGTACAAGAAAAATTATACTTGATCATAGGTAACTGTATACTTTAATTTA
>NW_026267222.1:682124-684433 GCF_000697945.3 Frankliniella occidentalis
CCTCCCCCGCGCCCGTCCAGGTCCCCCGACCAGGTGTGGGAAGTGTAATGAGCAATCATGAGAAGCTATTTCAGGTAACTGGTCCGCCCCGCTTTGCCCCGCCCCGCCCCTCCGCGCCGCCCGGGCTGCGCTCCGCTCGGGCGGGCGGCGGCTAGCGCCCGGGAGGTAGACCCGCCCGTCGGACAGCCGTGCGCGGCAGAGCTGCCTACCTGCAGCCCGAGCTCCAAGCCGAGGCGAACGGAGCGGAGGCAAGCGCCTGACCGGCCTGAGCCGGCACGCAGGCGTCGACTTTTAGTGGTGCCCCTGGGCAGATTTTCATTGTTAGTGGATTTCACAAGGGGTTTCATAACATTATTATCTCTGTCTCTTTCCCTCAGGGTCAGTCTCGCCTGACTCTATCTCCCTCTGTCTCTCTGTCTCTGCGTCTCTCTCTCTCTCTCTCTCTCTCTCTCTCTCTCTCTCTCTCTCTCTCTCTCATCATGGCGTCGAATGAATGTGCCAAGTGTCATAAATCTCTTAAAAAGGGAATTACATGTGTTAAATGTGAAAAAAGCCTACACAGAAAGTGTGAAAATGTCAACCGCACTGTCGGACTAGAAAACGACTACGTCTGTAAAAGCTGTCAGAAGGAAAATCCAAACAGCCAAAGTGATGGAGTAATTCCTAACCCTACTCATAACCTAAATAACTTAGAAGATACGGATGAGGAAGAAGATGAGGAGAGTGAAATTATGGATCTCAAATGCAAGGTTGCAATACTAGAAGCTAAAATAGAGGCTCAACTTGATAATATAGACGAGCTAGAGAAAAAAGTAAGTGCATTGGAAAACCAAGATGTTGACCTGGTCAGCAAGCCAATAGAAAACAATCAACCTCAAAAAAACAACAAAGAAAATGTCAACAAGACAGAAATAAAGAAAACTAAACACAAAAATAAGAAAAAGAAGATCCTCCTACTTAGTGACAGCCAGGGCAGAGGATGCGTAGACATCCTGTTAAAATCAGTCGAAGACACCGAAGTGACAGCAATTGTCAAGCCCAACGCCAAACTGTCAGATGTTGTTGAAGATATTGACAAGCTTACAAAAAATTTTAATGAAGATGATGCTGTAATTGTTTTAGCAGGTACAAATGACATGTCCTCACTGGACTACCAAATCAGCATCAATGAAGGTGTTAATAAACTACTACCTGTCTCAAACAGAACAAGATTAATCGTAAACACTGTTCCGAAAAGGTTGGACAAGAGGTACCTAAACAAAAAAATTAAAATAGCAAACAAAGTTCTGCACAACAGTATTAATAAATGCCAGAATAAGAAGAGCCCCAACTGTATGATCAACTTTGATATTGAAACTTTTGGACATGACTGTTATACCAAACATGGGCTGCACTTCTCCCAACAGGGGAAGACAAGGTTATGCAAGAAATGGCTCCACTTCCTAAATCCAAAGCAGCCGCCCTTTCGTGGGCAAACCAATTAAATGTCTGACTGATAAAACTATGAATGGTAAGACTCAAATGAAAAGTGAACTCCCTGCAAACTATACTAGTACTATTCCTGTCACAGGTAAAAATAGTATAGGTGTGTGTCACATAAATATATGTAGCCTAAAGAATAAAATAAACATGCTGGAAACAGCCCTCCAAGAATCGAACATGTCAGTAGTTTGCCTGACCGAGCACTGGCTCACAAAAAATGAAGTAAATGCCTGTAACATCAACAACTACTGTTTAGCAACGTACTACTGCAGAGAACAATTGAAGAGAGGTGGAGTAGCTATCTACACTCAAAAAAATATGAAGGCAAGTGAAATTAATATGAGTCCTTTAAACATAGAAAGGCTCTGTGAGTGTGTTGCCATAAAACTAAAAAACAATACTGTGATAATGTGTGTATATAGATCACCAAAAACAAGTGTACCTGAATTTATTAGTCAACTAAATGAATGTATAAACTTTTTATTGTCAAACTCAACAAAAGCTGTGATATGTGGTGATATTAATATAAATTTATTAGCAGAAAGCAAGTATACAAATGATCTCAGAAATCTACTGTCAACGTATGGCTTCAACATTGCTATAAACAGCCCAACCAGAGTTGGCAAGACCAGCGAAAGTGCTGTGGATATTATGTGTACAAACTATAGTGTGGACCGTTACAAGAGTACAATTGTAGAAGCAGGCCTGTCTGATCATACATTGCAGAGCCTTATAATAGAAGAAAGACTACCTCCAGTCAAAAGAACATTCCACTTCAAAAGAGTCATTTCTCAAAACTCCATAGAAGTATTCTGCGAAAAACTTAA
>NW_026267222.1:692378-695638 GCF_000697945.3 Frankliniella occidentalis
GAAACTGTGTAATTATACTTCCGCACCAGTTATCCTGTGGCGGGGCGAGGCGAGGTCCAAGGGACTGTTGTTTCCGGCGCAAGGGGGTGCAAGAGGGGGCGGGGGGCAGTATTAATTGCGCTGCAGAGTGTGTCTCATGGTGAGGGCGTGACTGTTTCAACAGTTCAACAGAGAGAGAGAGAGAGAGCGAGAGAGCGAGGGCAGGGGGGGGGGGGGGGGATTCCGAATGGTACATGCAGCAGCATCGGCACTCACAGCAATGCGACCGATGGCTGTAGAGGAGGGAGCGGGAGGTAGATATTGTGAAGTTTGGAAATGGGAATAAATTAGGAACATCATGGTTCGGAAAGAAGATTGAGAAGATTGTATAGGTCGGGGAGGGTCGGTTGTTCGTTTAGAATTCCTGCGCATATCTATGGTGTCACCAGTCACCACCACATTTCTGGAAAACGTATATTTCGTTTTAACGTAGTCAAACATTGAGGAGGCTGAGGGGCCGAGCGAGCGCCACGACTAACGAGTGCAGGAGAGCATTATGACGGTGTTTGCGGTGCTGATAAGCGCCGCGGTGGTCCAGGCGCGGCACTGCGCTCCGCTTCCGGGGGCACTGTGAAAAAACATATCCTCGGCAATTGACAACTTTGTGGATATAATAATTGACAAAGTATATTTTGTAAATCTGCGACAGCCTACTTGATGTTGATTGTTGATACAAAGTGCTAATAAATTTAAAATTGTAATTTTACGACAAATATCAGATATCATGGAAAATTTTCATGTAAACCTACGACTTTTTTCCACAGTGCCTGGAGTGCCTGGAGGAGAAGCAGGTCTTATCGCTCACGTGTCACTTGCACTGCGGGCTTCCTTGCTGATAAATACATAAAGTGCCTGGCGCAAAAACACTTGAGTGTGCAACAACAAGTTTGACACCTTGCACATGTGTTGACTTATCAGTGCATAAATGCAGCGCGGAGGCTGACCTCTATCCGCTCTCAACTTCAAGCGAGACTTAAAGGTGTCCATCAAGAACCCACGTTTAGTTATCAGCACTCTCAGCCCGTTACTGACACTTTGCAAATACACAATGAACTCGCTTATACAGCAGTAATACTCACAAAATTGCACGTGATACTCACAAATTTAGTTAGTAATACTAATTATTTTGTTAGCAAGTACTTAGCATCATCTTCCTAAGTAATTCCTCACAAAATAATTAGTATTACTAACTAAATTTGTGAGTATTACGTGCAATTTTGTGAGTATTACTGCTGTACAAGCAAGTTCATTGTGTATTTGCAAAGTGTCAGTAACGGGCTGAGAGTGAGAGAATATTACGAAGATGGTGCATTGTTACGTTTCTTGTTCTGAGACATAGGACAACATGGTTTCCTGGATAGATCGCATGGCGGTACAGCGGCAAACTTTGTGTAAAGCGCGTTTGCTACAGTTCAAACACAATTTGAATTATCTATGTGTTGCGTTAAATTAATGACATGTATACTTGGGTTTGTGGGCCTCCCTCCCGCGCCTTGAGGCGCTGCAAGTGAGGCTGCGTGTGGCGCGGAACCACCCAGGATCCAAAGCAGAACGCGTTGAAGTGTAAAGGGGGCGGGAACAATTGTGCGCAATTGTATACGAGTGTGTGTGTGTGTGTAAGAGAGAGAGGGAGAGAGAGAGAGAGAGAGAGAGAGAGGTGGGGGTGGGCGCCCCGGGGTGCACGCCACGCCGCTCCACTTTGTGAGCTGAGATGCGGTTTCGCAGTTTTGCGTCGTAGGCGGAAGTTTATTCTGCGCCACACATAGTATAGCGAAGTGCGGGCGGATTCCGCAAAGTGGTGGGGCGGGGCGGTCGTTGTGGTGAAAAGAGAAAACGGGGTAAGGGGGGTGGGGTGGGGGGGGTCGTGCGAAGGGTGTGCTGCCCTACAGGAGGTACTGCTCATGGGCGTACTCAGAGGCTTTGCGATGTCATGGGTACCGTTCTGGGTCACAGTACACTCCCCAGTACCCTCCCTGCTTCTTCTCTTTCTACCTCTCCCCCACCTCGCCGCCGTCCACCCCCCGCGCCCCCTCGCACCGCTTCTCATCACTTTTCCATCAGAGGGTTTTGGTTCGCCGGCATCAATCTGACATCAGCGCGCTGCTCGAGCGAGCGCCGCTCCTCTCGGCTGCTGCTGCCACGCGGCGCGCGATTGCTTCGGGCTGCCGGCCGGGCTGGCGAACTGCTTCGATGCGCACGTGTAAAAATGCTTATTATTGCACTTGCCTTCAAAATAAAATCTAAAATGTATCACGTTGCAACGTCTTGTATCATTTTATTTTTGGTTTTTTAGCACATGATACCTGTACAGTAAGACAAAACACAACTATACATTAGTAAAGGAAAGGTGTCATTGCTTTTTCTCTCGGTAGGGACAGAAGCGGGTGTAGGGCGAGCAATCTGATAAATTGTGCTAGGCTGGGCTGTTGAGGCGACGTCCCGTCGCGTACGTCGAGACGAGCGGGCCGACTGAAATAATATAATAAAGACCTGATCTTTACATAGGTATCGTCTGTTTCAAGATCGATTCTGATTGAAAAGTTTTTATTCACTCGTTTCAATTTTTCCGGGTGCTTGGCGGTGACATAGAAGAGGAGGCTGGACGCAAGGCTGGTCCTTCGCCGTGCCGAGCTGAGCAGAGCTGAGTGGGGCTGACTGAGTGAACAATGTACCTGTCCTAGCGCGAGGCACGGGCCGGGAGGGGGAAGGGAGGAGGGGGCTGCCTGCGCTGCATGTTTGCGGAGCGACGACCCCTTGGGCGACCCCTCCCACCGACGAGTGAGTGCTCTCTCTCTCTCTCTCTCTCTCTCTCTCTCTCTCTCTCTCTCTCTCTCTCTCTCCCTCTCCCTCCCTCTCTCCATGAGGAATGAAGGGCCTAGCGCAGGGTGCCCCCGGCACGGCGCGGCACGGGGCCCGACACCCCAAACAGATCGGACATTTGCATGTTATTTTAATAGAGGCAGACGTCCCTCCCGTTGGAATTCCTAGCCCGTCCCCGATTTCCGTTACATCCCCCCCTCGCCACTGGTCCCAACCCCCTTCCCTTTTTCGCTACCCCTTTCGTTCCCCTCTTGCCCTCCTTAAGTCACCCTCCCCCTCAAGGTCTTGTCGATATCCTTCCCGGAGAGGGTGTTCCTCCCCTGTCTCCCTCGGCCCCTCACTCCTCTCTCTCTCTCTTTCTCTCTCTCTCTCTCTCTCTCTCTCTCTCTCTCTCTCTCTCT
>NW_026267222.1:695763-698050 GCF_000697945.3 Frankliniella occidentalis
CCCCCCCCTCCCTCCAGTGCGTCGCTCCGACCGAGGAGACGACTATCTCCCTCGTGGCTCCGCTCCTGTCTAGCTGTCATCGACCTGTTATAAGGTTGTGTCGCATTCCCACGTACATTTCCCCCTGCCGTGATTTTTCTACGTTATTTTCTAACAACAATGTTTGTGTTTCTTCTGTCGCAGGTATGTTTCCGTGTAACACTCTGCTCCAAGTACATCACGTGTCGGTGACGTGTCATCGAGCTGGTAATGTGCAGTGAAAAATGAAACTGGTCTGAAGAGTTAAAGTATGGGTAGAAGGGGTCGAGCGTTGGCTCACTCCTCGTCGACACCAAAACGCCTTCGACATATCCTTGCAACCCTGAAGGAAGGCTTTGCAACTCTCGTTTGTTGGAAGAGCGCAGGCAGGCCTCCTATTTTTTGCAATGCTTATAAAGCAATATTTTTCTTTGTGTCGGTTTATAAGATTCCCGGGAAGGGGTCCAAGGTAAAATGTGAGGTCGGATAACAGGAAGAGGATCCCTCGCCCTCGTCCGCCCGCCACCCCTTCGCGTCGTGGGGTCGGAGGCCCTGGCCTGCTTTACCTAGTATGTGTCCTGCGGTAAGGCAAGGCTGCTGGTCTAGACGCGGGGCTGGGAGGTTCAGCCTGCCAGCACAGGAGCCTGGCAGCCTGGCGCCGCCCCACCCCGCCCCGCCCCACCCCACACGAGCCCCACCCAGCCCCGCCGCTGGCCCCATATGCAAACAGGACAAGGAGGGCCAGGGCCGGCGCCATACTCCCGCCCACCCTTGTACCAACGTCGTGGCGAAAAATTACATTAAACACAACCCGAGCTTGTTGGCTCCGCTGACTTGCGGGCGCAGCCTCTTATTCTCGTGTCCTTTATTCCCTACCACTATGTGCACTATGTCTGTCCCCCGCCGAGTGAAGTGAAGAAACAATACCCTTCGTGAACCGAATAACCGAGTACTAGAAGGGAAAGGGTTAAAAAATTTGCTCATCCCTTCTCCCCCTCACTCTGCCTCCCCCCCCCCCCCATTCCTTTCGGCTCTGCTCATTTGGGGGTCCAGTTCAGCGCTGCGGAGCCCACTTTGTTGATGTCGCGGTTAGGCTGGGTAGGGCGGGGCGGGTGTGGGTAGGACGAGGGGTAGGACCATCGGGAGTGGAATGGGGAGGCGGGCCGAAACTCACCACCCTGCGCGACCGCGGGCCCCCGCCGACCGCCACCACCAGCCTCTACTGCTCCACCCTCTTATATTTGGTCATGTGCGGGGCGCAAGTTATTGCGGGGAGAGTGAGAGGTGGGGGGAGGGAGGGTGAGGACACCACTAGGCTCGGCGAGAGCGAGTGGAGAGGGAGGAGGAGGAGAGCAAAGGGAAAAGAGGGATCGAAAAAGTTGTTGCCCTTTCGCACAAGGCTCTGCCCCGCCCTGCCCCGCCCCGCCCGGCCCCGCCCTGCCGAAGCCCGCTCCGTCCCACCCCACCCCGCCCCACCGTGGCGTGACGTCATCCCGGCGCACGTCCTTCGCGCCGCCCCACCGGAGCCCTTAACCTTCCGGCCGTCCCCGCCGCCGTCACCGCCGCCGCTGACATTCGTGTAATGCGATGGGGATGGCCCACCTGGCCCACAAACACTGGGGCAGAACTCTCTTGGACGGCGTAGACTTCTCATATATATAACGTGACGCATGATGACAGGGAACAAAAGGGAATTTCACATTGCCCCAGGACGCTCTGTAACTTTTCGAGATGGGTAATCTGATGCCCGCCATTATAAGGCAGGGCGAAGTAAAAGCGTATTGTGCTTTCCCGTCGTATACGCTGGATACCGCAGAGCCATCTCGGCTCGGCACAAAAACGTCCCGACCTGCCCCGCCCCACCGCACCCCACCGCACCCTACCGCACCGCACCCCGCCCAGCTGAATGGGACTAGTTTGGAGCCGCTTCATTATGGAATAGTGACGGCCGGTGGAATTAATTGCTCCGCCGCATTATGTCGTCATTGTTATTATTGCGTCATTGTAGAGTAGGAGGGCCCGCCGCGGCGGAGGAGGCTATTCGGATTACGGGGGATAGGCAAATGGATTGTTGATGTTATTGTTTTTGTTTTTTCGCCATCGCGTAATGATTTATCTCCCTCCCTCCCTCTCTCCCTCTCTCCCCCTCTCTCCCCCTCTCTCCCCCTCTCTCTCTCCCTCTCTGCTTTCTCTATAGCTATCGAAACTGATGAGGTGCACGGGGGTCGCACTGCGTCGATGGCGCGGAGGGGTTGCACCATCCATGGTG
>NW_026267222.1:698200-701697 GCF_000697945.3 Frankliniella occidentalis
CCCGTATGGTCCGGCCAGCACACAGTAGTATAAAAGTCTGTAATTGAAGCAAACTTGGCCCAACTTTTGGTCGGAGCAAAGGGAAGTTATCAGACAGTACAACTGGTGCCCGCCGCGCCGCGACCGGCGAGCAATGTCGGCCAGGCGTGTCGACCGGGGAAGCAGGGATAGGGGTGAGGTGGGGGGGGAGGGGGGTGAATTTGGCCAGCCGGCGGTTACGACTTACGAGCAGCTCGAGCCTCGTGAAATTTTAAGCTGAACCGGGCGGCGCAGGGGACAAGCTGCCGACAACTTTGGGGAAATTCGCTGTGCCGGGGAAGTGGTTGGTTGGATTAGCGAAGGGAGTAGTAGCTAGCGAACTCTAAGAAGGGAGAGGAGAGACAGCGGGAGGATGATTGGGAGGGGGGATGAAGAGAAGAGAGTAGGGCAGCAATGTCGTAATATCGCACCAATCTAGGAACTTTTCTAGCAGCGCAAACCCAAGCCGTTAGTTTTTTTCGAAGTGAACGTAATAATTGTGCAATGTCAGTGCGTGGATATGTATTTATTTAAACAAGTGCTTGAACAATTTTTAACGTGAAAGGAAGAGGGTGTGGCATGGGGTTTTCAACCTGCCCGTGCTGCGGCTGCGGCTGCGGCTCGGCGGCGTGCAGCGGTGAAATGTAATGCGTTACATTGTTCAGGGCGGTAACGCTCTAAAAGCGCCGTAAAATGAAATGGGGTATGTCCGTCCCGTGTCGGTCGGGCTTGGAGAGCGAGAGCGGAGCAGAGGGAGGGAGGAAGAAAGGAGAGAGAGAGAGAGAGAGAGAGAGAGAGAGAGAGAGAGAGAGAGAGAAGCAAAACGCACCGCATTAAATTGCTCGGGTGGACCCGGCCGCCAGGCTCGCTCGTCCGCCACCGAGCCGAGGGCCGGTCCGTCCGTACTCCCGACCGAGTTTGTTCATGAATTGACAAACGTTACACCCGTTCTGCCGAACGTCCCTCTGATTGCTGCTCTGCCCTGCCTCCTTGGCGCTGGCTGGCGCGCTGGTCCCGCCGGCGGCCCGGCCGAGCGCCCGGCTGGGTAGGCACCGCGCCGCGCGGGCGTGTCTCACGGGCCGGTATCAGCGGGAACGCAGGCGCTCCCCGCCCCGCTAGCGCCGCGCAGTCCCATATACGCGCACTCGCTGACCAGCAGATTTTTCATATTTATTATTTCTTCCCCCTTATTTTCTGTCACGATGTTGCCGGTTTGTGTCGTACGTACGTCCATGACGAAACTGTCGCATCACATGTCAGTCCCAGATTGAAGCCCTAGTTCACAAAAACGAAAAGAAGGAAAAAGAAAAAAAGTTGGTTCAGTTACGATATTCTTTGACGCTTCTTCCGCACATTTCTTTTTCAGCTCTCCGCTAACATGATAAGAACTTATAGCTCTTTTTAAATTTTAAGTTGCTCACAACGCAATCCCCAGAAATAGGACGAGCGTCGTGACAACCCGCCAACTCGATCTTATGAAAATTTACAATATAGGCAGGCAGTGTGGCCATTCTTTCATCAAAATGTACCGCTGCGGAAACAGCCCTAAATCCCAAGAGGGATGGACCCTGTCTGTTTCCCGCGCGATAGCCAAAGCCCGACCTTTAGGGTAAGGGGGTTCGGGGTGGTGGTGGGGCAGGTGGGAAGTCGGCTTCGGCAAAATAAACACCCTTGTTCGCTCCGTCTGTTCGCCTCGTCCGCCCCCCGCTCCCCTCCTTAGGGTCGCAACAAAGCTCAATATATCCCTGCGAGGTCGCTGCCAGCCAGGCGCCCAGCAGCGCGGCGCAGCGGCGCACACCCAGCCACTGTCTCTCGCCCCCTCCTCTGGCCGACTCTCCCGCACCGACTCTGCCGCCCTCCTGCCGAGGGAGAGCTAGTAACTCAACTCCCTCGGATGCGTGGAGGAAGAAGGAAGAAACCCCAATTAATCACCTCTTGCCTCTCATTTCCATCTTCGTCCCCACCTCTCCCCCTCCCTTGTGCTCCCGCTCTTTTTCCTCCATTTTCTCCTTGTCCGCTCGGCGCTGGGGGACGTGCCTCGTGCAGCAGCCTTGCTCTCGTTTCTCTCTCTCTCTCTCTCTCTCTCTCTCTCTCTCTCTCTCTCTCTCTCTCTCTCTCTCGCAGCGCGTCTCTGTCCGACACCACAACGACACGGCGTCGCCGCCGGGGGCGACGCGACGCGGCAGATGGAGCGGCGGCGGGACCGGGAGCCAGAGGGAGAGAAATGGGTAGCGAGGGAGAGAGAGAAAGAGTGAGCGAGAGAGAGAGAAAGAGAGAAAAACGAAGCAAGAGGGCGCGTCTTGCAAATGAGCGCCTGCTGTTCCACGCTGGCTGAAACGGCGCAAGACATATTTCACCAGTGAGCTAGTCAATTATTGAGGAACTCCCCCCGATGTCGGTCGGTGGTGGTGCATGGTAACCGGCTATGGAACTGGAACACCCGCCCCGCCCCGCCCCGCCCCGCCCCGCCCTCGAGAGCGAGCCGATGCGTGGAGATGACCCATCCCTCTCTGGAAGGCCCTGGCGGCGGGGCGGGAAGCGCAGCGGCAGCCTTACGCTAAGCCGGATCAACCAAAGTCTGGCTGAATGTGGGGAAGAGCGAGAGGAGTGGCGGGGGAAGGAGAGAGGGAGAGAAAGAGAGAGAGACAGTGGGGCGAGGAGTGCGCGGGGCGGCGGCCGCCTGCCGATCACGCTTCTCAAAGCGCCGTTCTGGCCGCGCGCTTGCGCCGACAGCCCTCCATGGAGCTCCATAACGATGGGAATCCTCGGCCGCGCGGACGACATCGTCGGTTGGGACGGCCGCGGGGTGGCTGGGCGGGGACACTATGGGGCCACTATAAGAGGGGCTCACTATAAAACACACTTGGGCGGCGCGACGTTACCGTATCGGATGCGATCTGATGCGGGTGGACGAGGGCCGTGCGCTGCGCCCTATAGCTAGCTACCCTGCTGGCGCTCCTGCCCCTGTGAGTGGGGAGGGGGAGGGGAGGGCGGCCCCCGTACAGTTGCCGACCGGGGTTGGGCGGCGGATACGTTGCGTGAAAGCGAAGATTTGGAGCCGACCGAAGCCGTGAGACGAATGTGTGCGAGTCACGCCGCCGGCCCCCTGCCAGTGAGGGTCGGGAGGGGTCGGAGCAGATGTTACAGGGCGTCAGGCTGGCCCGGCGAGTGCGCTCCAGTGAGTGCGCTCTGGAGCAGGCCCGTCCCCGGCCGAGCTTTGAGACAGCAGCGGCGAGACGGTCCTCGATGGTTGTCATAGGATATCAAAAAACTTTTTTTTTCTCGTTGTCCCACGAATATTTTTTCCGTTTGCAGTAAATGGAAGATGGGTTGGGTAAAATATTTCTGAGTACATATGTATATGAAAGGCCATCGATTCGAGTGTGTATGCCTCTACGAACAGACGGACACAGAAGGAGAGGCTTGCGGCCCCATCAAATCACCACCAAGTTGGTCAAGGGGAAAAGGGGGAGGGGGAG
>NW_026267222.1:705482-709392 GCF_000697945.3 Frankliniella occidentalis
TCTCTCTCTCTCTCTCTCTCTCTCTCTCTCTCTCTCTCTCTCTCTCTCTCTCTCTTTCTCTTTCTCTTTCTCGCGGAGCAGCCCTCAGGAATCCAACCACATATTTCTTCCTAGCCGCCTCTTCCTCTCTTGCTTTACCTTCTCTCGCTCCTGCCCGTCACACATTTTTCATAATCACTCTTAAAATGTGCAACCTTCTTTTTGGTTTCTGTTTAGCGGCAGTTTTGTTTAGGAACATAAACGTTTTGTACTCTCGCCGGACACCTCTTTCTATCCCTTTTCCCCCCTTGTCCCCTATATGTCCACTAAATGAAGAACGACGGAATGTTTGAATCGGATGCTAGGAACAGCCTGTCTTTTAGCTCACCGGCCTGCTATTGCTATTGGGTGCTTGTTACCTTCGCGAGAGCAGCAGGCGCCCCTTCGGCAGCTTGGAGCCGAGTCGGCTTGCTGCTTCTGCTTGGACATATCTACAAAGTCTGTGCCTGCCGTGACCCATACACCTGCCAGAGAGGCACAGAAAATGGAGAGAGGTGGAGGAGAAGGGGGTGAGGGACAGGGAGGAAGGGAGTGGAGAGGAGAGGCGGAGGAGACGGAGCTAAACGCGCCCCAACGCCCCAACTTAGCGACACCGGCGACGACGACGGCGCTTCGCAGCCAAGCAGCTCCCGTGGAGCGTGAGCCCGCCTGAGCCTCTTGAATAGGGCGTGGCGTGGCGGCGTGGCGCCTTCTCCGTTTTAAGAATCCCGCCGCCGCGCCCCGCTACGCTCCCGGGCGGGGGTGTTATTGCCGAGGTTAGGTTGGGTGACGCGAAGAGGGAGGGAGGGGGCGGAAGGGAGGTAGCGGGAGCAGCACATCATTCGGCAAGAGGGCGGAGCGGTGGAGGTGGCGGGCGGTTGTTGTTGCTGCTGCTGCTGTTATGCCGCGAAACGATATGAATGGGACGGTAAAAGTGCCTCGTATTTCCCGCCGCTGTTGGTGGGGCGGGCCCCAGCAGACTACTACCCTTCACCCCTCGCCGGCCCCGCCCTCGCAGTGGTTGCGTCTTGTTTTCGAGAGTGAAATATAACGTGACGCGATGCCATAATATCATTCTAGTCGGTGAGTAATCGCTGCTCGACTCTCGCGCCGCTGCCGAAAGAAAAAAAAAATAGACGAATTATTAAAATACTTCCCTTTTTTATAGGGCTGGCAAAAAAAGAGAGAGGGAGAGGAAGAATTGTTGAAATGTTTCCACTTTGGTGGCAAAAGGGGCCACTCAGCAGGTCAGACGATGGTTCTGATGGAACCAGCCCCGCCATCGAGCCGCACGAATGTTTCGGTGTAATAAAAGGTTCTCCAGAGGGGCTTATAGTCTGGGATTGTTTCCGGTGCACACCGCGTGTCGCGCGCCCCGCCCAGCACATCCGCGCCCCCGCCGCCTTCACGCCGCGGTGCGCCTCCACAGCCACCGCCGACGTCTTTAGCAATCTTGAAAAAGATTTTATTATCGTGTGCTTGCTTGCATTCCCTGGGGAAGGGAGGGAGGGAAGGGGGGGGGGACTGGCACAGGGGCGCGGCAAGCGAGTTGAAAAGTTGGGGGCAGATATTGCGAAAGTGGGGTCGGTCTGAACGCCACACCTAAGTCGTCGGCCCGGCCCGTCCCTCTCTCCTCCACTTTCCTATGTATTCTCACAATCAGTCGGCTGCTCTGAGCGCGTGTTGGAGTAAGCTCGGCCCTCTCCGCTGGCCTCAAACGGGGAGCTTCTTTTTGGCGACGAAGGTGTGCGACGTCGAACTATATATACTCGATCGTTGCCGATGCTGATTATATCGACAAACAGATCAGCTGTTGACGGTGACGGTATCTCTTCTCATTGAGCACCATAAAAGTTCTACCTCCCCCCACCGTCTCTCCCAAGACCTCTCCTCTCAGTGGGCAAATTGCACTCGATGCTAAATTGAATTTCTCCCCCCACCCCCGTCTCTCTCTCTCTCTCTCTCTCTCTCTCTCTCTCTCTCTCTCTCTCTCTCTCTCTCTCTCTCTCTCTCTCTCTCCGTACGACTGGGCCGGAGCGACACGGAACGTGAGTCGATTTCGCAACCGGCGGCTGATACATCAGCTCGATCCGTCAGGCAGCCGAATCGTTTAAATAAATAGCGTCCCGGAAGTACCCGACCCGACCGCCGCCCCAGAAAGTTTGTTGTTATTATCATTTTTGCCGCACTGCCGTCGCGTTGTTGTGTCTTTCTCTCTCGTTCGTCGCGGAGGTGTTAAATGTGGGTGGGCGGGCCGGTACGCTGGCGCGCCAGGTAGTTACGCCCCTGTGCCTTACCGAGGCGGTGCTGCTGTTTCGGACGCGACCCCACGCCGCGGCGGCGGTCGGCGGGCGGGCGGGCCGCAGGCGTGCAATGCCTTATTTATCTCGGCCGACAAACTTTCTCCCCCCTCAGCCCCGTTATCATAAAAGGGACGAGCGGCCGCGACCTCTGCGAAGAGGGCAGCACTCACCTCCCGACCGGAGAGGCATTTCCAGACACATTCTCCCTCCCTTTCCCTCTCACTCACTCACACACGCACACTCTCGTCCTCCTGTATGGCCCTCTCGTTTTGTGAGACACATTTGTACTTTTCGCACAATCTCCGAGGTTCTCCGCGATTTCTTTTCGCCCCGGTGCACACGCGAGGGATGGGGCCTTAGCTGCCCGAAGGGGGCCACACCCTGCCTTGCTCAGTGTATGTGTGTGCGAGAGAGAGAGAAAGGGGTGGGGTGAGAGGGACAGACAGAGGGTGTGTCTATCTGTCCGGCTGAGAGAGAGGGACAGACAGACAGAAGGGTTGCCGTAGATTGGCCTCGTTCAGCACTTCGCTATGATTGATCGCACAAGGGTTGTTTCAGGGCTTTAACTGGTTTGACCTGATCTGCTCCGGGTGGGATACGTTGTGGTGACCACATGGCCTTGACCGTGATATCGATTGTCGCATTTTGCACCCAGAGTAGACCGAGGCCGGTGTTGTCGTTGTGGTTGCAAAATGTTAACTGTCGTTATGGTGCGGTCGATTGGTCGGTGCCCTCCGGTTTCGCGTCGGGTACGAACCATATACACCACTGGCGCCAGGCTGGTTTTGTTTTTATCCGGCAATTTTCCTCTTGGCGGTTTTAATCGCCGTCGTAACGGCAATGCTTTTCTGCCCCACTCATGACCCCGTCCGGCCCCTCCATACCGTACAACAGGGGCGTAAGTGGAACGCCCCTCGCGCCCGTGGCACCCTGCCAGTCCCCCCTCTTCCCCACTGGCATCCCCCCCCCCTCTTTCTTCCCCTTCTCTGCTCTCCGTTCTAATGGTCGCGAACAATGATAAAATATATGAGCAAAAGAGAGCGGGAGGGAAAAACGCGCCAAATTTCACCAAAGAAAAATGGCCTTTGTCGTAAATGTGGAGGGGGGGGGGCAACCCCTTCAGCAGCGTTTATATCGGCATTCTCGAACGTTTACGCAGATAATCGTACTTTTACTCGCTTCCTGCTATAATTTTTCTTGCGCCGCGCGTGTCTCCCCGGGTGTTTAGTGATCGTGTGCATCCGCATGGAAGCGGTGGCGGAGCGGGAGCGAAAAGGAAGACTGACCTCCCTTAAAGAGCAGGGGCGCGGTCGGTACATTCCGCAACTGGGCTGCCTGCTGCCGCTGAGCCGAAGTGCCTTTCCGGTGTCCCCTCTCAAAACAGACGAAGAGCGAAAGGAACAAGAAGAGAAGTATCTGGGAGAGAGAGAGAGAAAGAGAAAAAGAAAGTTAAGAGTGGAAACAAAGGAAGAACGAGCAGACTAGCAAGGGATAATCGGACTGGCAAAAAAGGGCGCGTGTTTTCAAATATCGGAGAATGGATTACCCGCGACGACCATAGCCCCCTCACCCCCTGTTTTCTCCCCCCC
>NW_026267222.1:713542-715820 GCF_000697945.3 Frankliniella occidentalis
CCATGACGTGCCTAATATGATCCCTAATCTTCATCTCGCCGTCGCCCTGAGTGAGTGCAGCTGCGGCGGTGTGCGTCGCCCCGGGGCGTGGCGTGGCGGGCGGGGCGGGGTGCGGCCGGGAGAGGGAAGGGAATCGCTGCGCGCCTAGCGCCGCGTACGAGTCCAATTCATTCACCTGATGGCTGACACGCTACGCTACGCCACGACTAGCTTGGCACTGCCTGGTGGTAATTCCGTTCGGCGTGTCGTGTTTCTTTTTTCTTTATTTTTCTTTTTTTCTATATCGTCTCTGCCCCCCCCCTCTCTCTCTCCCCAATTCCGCTGATTCTGTCCTGCGCGCGTCAGTCGACAGGAGGGTGGGGGGTCCTCTTCACGGCGGAAGGATTACCGCGGTGAAGTGATGCGTGGCCCCCAGGCCAGGCCCGGTTGATGTCCCGGCCTGGCACGCCATGGGCCTATGGCTGGGCGCCCGGGCTCCATCTCACCGTCCCAGCCCATTCGTTTGCTTTTTTAAAGTCGGACGCAAAACTGAATCATTTATACATATCCCTGCGTAATATGTCGATGTATAGAGAAACTTCAAGAGAAAACATAAATGTTTTAAAACTATCCTATTTTTGTACCAAAAACTTTGGTTTGTTAAATTCCGTTTTCATTTTTGTGGTTTGCAGCTCGTTTGTGCAATTTATAAGGAGAATCCTTTTCTCCCAACGGTCCCCACACTCTTATCATATCAAATGTGACTCGGACGCAAAATAATTGCTTCATTTCTTGGTGCGCGGTGTGTGGTTAGTAATCTGGGCTCGCGTGTTCAGCGACCGCTGGCCCTCCCTCCGTGCGCTTTGCTGTGTACTGTGTACGCCGCCATTTGGAGGTGGCGCCCGCGACGCAAATGCAGGCGCTGTTGGCATTATGAAATATAATGCGGCGCGCCGTTCGACTGCTTGGGCTCGACTCGGCGGGATTAGAAGTGGAAGGGAGTCCCTTATTCTTACATCCTGAGTCCATTAGTGGGAGAGGGTGGTCGGTCGGCCGGTCGGTAGGCCAGTGCGGCGGTGTGCCGAGCCGAGGGGGTGCTTGGTGATTTCTTTTCTGCACTCTAAAGGAGCCCCTCTCTCATTCCCTCTCTCCCCTGTCCCTCTCTCGCACTCCACCGGCAGAGCGATGCTGAAAGAAAACGGCTCGACGCGCGCGCAGCACAACTTTTAATAAAAGTTTGCCTCCCTCTGTCGATGAAGAATTGTTGTTTTGTGGAAAATCATGTTCCCTATTGTATTTGTGGCATCACGCGAACACGCGTTGTGGGAAAAATTGCCCCACAAACTTTAGGTTCCATATGTTAGGATACGTAAATTGAATGTACTTACGAAGAATCGTTTTGACATGAATACAGATTTTGGTTGCAATTTTTACATTGGAGAGAACGAGCGCTAGTCAATTGGGAATGTGAAATGCGGTGAGGAGATGAGCAGTCGGTGGTACTACACACGGCAGTCTTGTGTTTGTTTGCCCGACTCGCACTCTGAATGGCGTGCACTTAGGCCCCTCTGATGCCGGCCGGCTGATACACCCCGCTTCCAGGAACCAATGCGTGACTGCGTGAGCGCGTCCGGTTATCTGCTACGCCACTGCTGGTTGACGCGCGCAGGCCGGCTTGTCTCCTCCTCGCCTCGCTGCTACCGCCCCGATGACGACCGGAGATAGCCTGGCGGGGCGCGGCGGGGCGCGGCGGGACGCCCCTTGTGCCGTCGCCTGCCTCACCCAGATTGGCCGTCACAGTCGGCGGCGCATCACAAGCAGCTCGACCCTATTTATCATATATTTGAAATCGATGTGCGGCCGCGCCGCTCCGCTCGCCGCCGCCTTCCACAGGAGCAGAGGTGGTCCCGGTGGGGCCGGCGGACAAGGCGGTGCCGCGGTCCAGGCCGCCTGACGGGCGGGGTGCGTCCGTCAGGCGGCCTTTCTCATTTGCTTCCAGTTCCCCCGGCTGCTAATTAAGCGCTATCGTGATATACTTACCCCACCCGAGGAATGTGGGCGCTCCCTGCCCGCCGAGAAGGTAGTAGAGTGCCTGTAAATAACGCCAGCCGCGCAAGGACGGCCGTGGAAAAACGTTTTCCTTCGTTTTTTTCCCGCGCGCCCCCGTTCAAAAAGACCACGCGAACTTTGTGTGACCATCGCGTCCGCACCACCCCCGTGCCATTCGCCTGCCTGCCTGTCCCCGATGGCCCACTACAACTGGCTTAACGTCCTCCCCTGCGATCGCCAGGCGGGTAGG
>NW_026267222.1:715870-719432 GCF_000697945.3 Frankliniella occidentalis
CCCCCCGTTTCTCCGATCGTGCGGAATCCAAGGGGCCGTGCACAGAATGCACTGATGAGTTCAATCTCATCCCATCTCCATGGCCGCTGACTCCATGGCCGCCGCCGAATGCTGTGCAATAACATTTTACGGCGGGCGGCATTACGAATCATGTCTCGGAGGGTTTATCCCGTCCCGGAGAGAAGGAAGAACGCGGTGCAGGAGCTAGACTTTCAGACTTCCGGCCCTGAGAGAAGAGCGGTGCAAGGAATCAGACTTTTAGACTTCCGGTCGGTCCCCGCACAGCCCCCACCCTCACCCAACCTCTCGCCCTGCCCCGTTTACGCCATCGGCTGGGCGAAGGCGTCCGGACGAATTCCAGGCTACAAACAGGGCCGTAAATATTGCAACGCAGTCCTGGAGGAGGTGCAGGAGGGCCTTAAATATTAAAGGAAGGTAAACTAACGGGCGTTATACCTGGCTCTCCGCCAGGCGCTGTTATCTTTCCGTTTCTGGTTCTTTTCCTACTTCCTGGCGACGTGGCGGAGCGCGTGGCGCGGCTGCTGCGGCGGCGTCCTAACAGATTAGCGTCGCTGTTTTGCTTCTGTTTCCGGACCCCCTCCAGAGGCCTATCATCCACTCCAGACTCTCCAAACCCGTTTTCTTCCCACCTGAGAAACTGTTTTGTTTACATCTGCAGAACAAATTCTCGCGAATTTGTTTGAACGTCACCATGTGTAGTTTCGATAAAAAGTAACTTTTCCTCTGATATGTTTACTCACTGTGCCTGGTCTTCTGTGTGTTGCAGGCGCGGCCGGGACGGTCGAGGTCCACTTTGAGAACAAGGATGGCGGCTTCTTCCTCAAGCAGATCCCGCGCTCCTACCCGCTGGCGAGCGCGGGGGCGGCGGGGGCTGGGGCGGCGGCCGCGGCGGCGGCGGCTGCCGCGGCCGGCATAACCGGCAGCACCTCCATCGTCGGCGACCCTGACCAGGATGGCGACGAGGGCGGCGGTGGCGGCGGCGTCCTCGGTGTCGGCTCCCCGCCGGGCGCCGGCTCCGTCCTCTCGGTGGACCGGTTCACGGTGTTCCAGACGGCGGAGCCGGTGTCGGTGCGCGCCTCGTACGGCCCCTTCTCCACCAAGCAGACCGTGCCCGCCAGGTACATCGTCCCGGACCCCATCGAGCAGCTCCCCGGAGTCGCGCCGGTAAGTACCTCTGCGAGGCGTGATGGAGGATGACGCGTTCGATGGAACCATATCTGACGAAGTTAATTCCTATAAGACTCCACGCCGCCTCTAGTCTCCATTAAGCGTGATGAGTGTTTCAATCCATTCGCGCAACCAGCAGGGCGAAGGGAGAGAGAAGTAGGAAGTGAGGGAGTGGGAGAGGGGTAGAGAGGTGGAGGAGGAGGAGGAGGAGGAGGAGCGGTAGAAGCAGGGCTCGAGAGCCGCAGACCCACCACCCGAGCCAAGCCCAAACGTTTTCCATAATTAAACTTGTTCTAATGTTCCGCCTTTTTCTAAACCAGAGTCCGGTCTGCCTCCTTGTGGTCACCGGCACAGAGAAGAGGGTGGTTTGCGCGAGTGAGAGGGGAGAGAGAGAGAGAGAGAGAGAGAGAGAGAGAGAGAGAGAGAGACGGTCGGAAAGAGAGAAAAGGGGGTAGACATTTCCTTCCGGGTCTCAGCTAATGATACTCCCAACCCCAGCCAGCGGCGCCAGCAACGCTGTACCGTACGATTTGCCCAAATCCAGAAAATGATTCACGTGAGGGACATGCTGTGCGAAATATGGGTAGCGAAGGGGGAGGGGGAAAGGGAGGAGAAACAAGGGTAGATAGAAAAGAACGAAAAAAGAAATGGAGAGGTATCACTGTAAAAATTCTTTGTCACGATGACGAAAATACCATGGCTAATTTTTAGTACAGGGCTGTCGTCACGAATTTTCTCGTCACGGTGACGAGAAAACCTTAATCATGTGACGAAAAAACCCATGACGACACCCCTGTACTAAAAATTAGCCATGGTATTTTCGTCATCGTGACAAAGAATTTTTACAGTGTAGCTGAGTGAGTGTGCGCTCCCTGCCTTTCCCCCTTTATGCGCTTAATTAGATTAATATCCGCGCACGGCGGAGCGGCGTCTGCAGAACTGCGCGTGTACGTGTAATGGAGATGTGGGAAACGTGGAGGTATATGCGGAAACTGTCATCAGTCTGTTTATTAGGGAATTACATTCAGGGTGTCGAGCGACCCTGGAATCCTTGAAAACCCGGGAAAAACCCTTTAATTTTGCTCAAACCCGGGAAAAAGTTCGCAGAGTCCTCGTCACCGAGCAGCTGATCTCCGTATTGCAACGCTCTGTGCGCGCCTCGCCTTTTTTTGTGTCCATTCCTGCTCTGTAGATATGGACCAACCCTTTTCATGATATGATTTTGGAACTATTGTTAAGAAAACTAACCCCTATGAGCAAATTTTTGTGTCCAAAAAGCCCTCTAAAACCCTTGAATTTTGACGATTTTGCCCGGGGAAAACCCGGGAAAAACCCTTGAATTAAATATTTGTTCACCGCTCGACACCCTGCATTTTTTTTACTGCAAAAGCGGTTTTTTAAACACTGGCGCTCCTTTGCAGTGCATTGTAAATGACATTTAAAAAAAAGAGAAGGTTAAGATTAAGATCATTTATGCCATTTTGAAACATTGATAAACACATTTGTGCACCCTTGTCCCCGCAGGACGCGCCGCTCAACATCTCTGCGCTGGGCGTGGCGCGCCACCTGGACATGTCGGCGCACATGGTGCGCGCGGACGTGGCGCGCGACCAGCCCGTGCTGCGCGTGCTGTTCCACACGGGCGGCGACCCGGCGGCGCGCCAGCAGCACGCGGCCCGCCAGCAGCGCGTGTGCATCGTGCTGCACGCCAGCGTGCCCGGCCGGCCGCCGCTCACCGCCGCCTGCAGCCCGGACGGCGAGGACGGCGTCTGCCTCGCGCAGGTGAGTGAGGAACTACGCGCCCCGCGGCGAAGACGACAAACAACTCGGAGGGGACGGAAAAAAACAAAAACAAAAAGAAAGTGAACATATGAACAACCACTCGGTGTGTGAGAAAAACTTGTAAGAGTTACAGAAAACATTTTCCGTGAACTGTGCGCTGTAAAATTATAATTTGAAATTGTAAAATTACAATCACTCTGTATTAACTTGGAATTAATTGACGAACACGAACAAAGAATAGGCTGTCTTAAATTTACACTCTAAATGTAAAGGAACTTTTTTCTGTACCTTAAACTAGCAACAAAATGTTCGTCTATAGCCGCATACAAGAGATCTGTGGACAAAAACGTGTCATTTTAAAGACAAATTGTGTCATTGGAAGGGACGAAATGTTCCTTGAATAAATTGTCCCCTCGTTGGAAACAAATTTGTTGCGAAAAAGGGGACGGATTTAAACGTCCACTCGCTGGGACAAATGTCTTGTCCACGAAACAGGAAACAAGTTTGTCCATGAGGATAGAACAAAATTGAAATTTGTCCCCTCCCCCTCTGACGAAACAATTTTGTCACTTGTAAATCTGTTCCCTCGTTA
>NW_026267222.1:719482-720491 GCF_000697945.3 Frankliniella occidentalis
AAAAAAATATTAAAAAATAACAGCACAAGCAATGTGACACATGTGTCATGTCATTGGTTTAAGTTGCGTAAAATGTTCCAAACGGTATAATTTTGCAAAAAAAAAAAAATGCTTTTTCACAGTTGAACTGCATTGTGGAAGTTGGGAAAGTCCTCCGCTGTCTTGTCGGGGGGTGTAGTGTTGCTCGAAGCCTATACCGCTTTCACAGCTGAGAGGGGGTGGGCTTGTTCCTCCTCTCCCCGCCGCCAACGCTGCTCTTACCCCTTTGCGCCCTAATTTAACGCGGGTCATTGAGGCGGGCGTTTTTAGCGGCAGCCCCCGCCTGTGAAATAATACTAATGATAATAATTTTGGTCGCCAAGCTGCGGGGCCCCGCTGCTGCTACTGCTGCTGCTGCGCGGGCCCAACCCCCATTGGGGCTCGTTGGGCCGGCGACTGTAAATCTGCCTCACATCGAGAGGTGGCGGCTGCGGCCACTCCTGGCCCGTGTTATGCAGAGGGAGGCTGAGGGAAGGTCTCTTTCTGGCTCATGCCCTGCCCCCTAAAAATATGTGTTCCCCATCCCGTATGAGTACGGAATAAAAAATTTCAGAAGTTCAAGTTAAATGATGGCAAATGTCCTCATTCTGGCCCATATTTCCTGTTGCCCGGCTTCCACCGTGTTGGCCACGGAACAACGCTCAGTGGCTGACGTCCTGACGCCTCTTGTAATATGTGACCAGGGCAAGTGGACGCGCGATGGAGCTGCCTCCGTGACGTCGGCTAGTTGCGTCAACGCCGTCACCCCCAGTGCACGTCAGTGTATATATAATATACTGATAATAGAACCCGCCCTCCGGGCCCCCTACACAGCATTGTCCGGACGTAGACGCCGTCCACGGAATCCTAGATCGCATTTAGCTCGATGTCATGCGATCCAGGAGGAGTGCCCTGTTCAGAGTGCTGATGTGGAGAGAAGGATTTGAACACTGGATATGGGGGGTATGTGTGACTCCCCCTCCCCCCCCCC
>NW_026267222.1:721262-722487 GCF_000697945.3 Frankliniella occidentalis
CCTCCCCTCCGCCTTCCCCAACGCCGGCGGGCCGAGGCAGAGGCTGTGTTGTTTGCAGCCACTAATTGAAACAAAATATTTTATTTACTGATTAGAGGGGGGCGTTTCGTAGTGCGGCGCGCCGTGCGCAGGGCAGCTCTGCGCCGAGAGCAAATACTTCATTCATTTCCTCTTTCCCTCTTTCCCCCTCGTCTCTTTCGGCTCTCGCTCTGTACTGCTATAGTATTCTTATACATCGTGGGTTTGTTCAGGCGTCTCTAAAACCCCTGCAGTCCGTGCCTTGTCCCCTGGCAGAAGTTTAGATTTGCCTTAAACCAGCGACGAAAACATGTAGCAATTAATTAGTCAGTTTGCTGCCAATATTTCCAACACACAAAAATGGCAGCTCTTGGGATACTTTTAAATCTTATCAATAATAACGGTTGATTAATACCCTATAATTCACCCCCAAAAAATTAAATTAAATAATAAAAATATAAGTTAGTGGTGTTCAGGCGGGGAGATGGGAAAGAGACACTCGTGGAGAGAGAGAGAGGGGGGGGGGGGAGGGCGAGTAGGAGAGCCAGAGCGCCGGGGGCGCCTGAAGGCCAAGGCGGTGCAGCTCTCCCATCCCAATCTTCTGGAGGCTGCCGAATAGCCGCATTTCCCTCGGGCCCTCCCCCACCTCCTTCTACGGCCCCTCTCCCCTCGACCCCCGCATCTCTACCCACCTCTAGCTCGCTCTAGCCACTGTGCCCTTCAAACCCTACCGTCGCCGAGACTACGGAGGGTGAGGGGAGGGAGTAGGCGTGGAGGGGACTGCCCGTAGCCGCTCCTCCCGGCTTAAGAGAAGAAGAAAAAATGTATAATATGATAAGGAGGGCAAAATTTCTTGTGAGTAGCCGCGTGGGAAGGAGGTCGCATTTGGTAAAATTGGCTTCGGTCAGGCGTGGCCGTCCGCGTACCTCGCTCAGGCCAGCCGGTCGAACAGGCGGTCCCATTTTATTATTTTCCGCTGCGGACTGCTCCACGCGGCTCCACGTTCACGTTTCCCTCCTCTCACTTCAAATCCACGCGGTTGACGATGCCAAATCCAAAAATCCGTCAAGTCCACATTATTCAATGTGGCTTAAAAGGGCTTCGCGTGCTTGGTGTTGGCCTATGGACAAACAAACGCTGAGACACATAGACGTATCTAGATGCTCAAATTATGCAGCTATACTCTGAAGCCGCCTATTGCGAACAT
>NW_026267222.1:722537-725619 GCF_000697945.3 Frankliniella occidentalis
AAGCTAATCTTCGGCCTACAAATTCCATTTAAATTTTGTTGATCTTAGAAAAACAGGGAGTATGTAGTGAGCTCGAGTGAGCCACACATTTATCGCCATACGACATTAATTTTAATACTCGTTTAGGTGAGAGAGAAGAAGGGTCACTTCATGGCGATAAGCTGAACCCGACACCCGCCCGCACAGCGCTCGAGTAGTCGTAAAAGCCCCCCCCTCCCCCCCATCCTGTCCCGCGCCGAGCCACTGCCTCGCTCGCTGCCTCGCCCGCCTGGCCGGTGGATGCTGATGACTCAGGGGGTACACGAAAATCTGACCGGGAAACATCCTGACGAGACCTAAAGGCTTTCGCGTTCGCGCTTAAGCGCACGCGAAGCCTAACAAGCACTGAGCGGCTCTTACGTTGTGGGTATGGAAGGCTGGTGCTCCAGGCTAGTGCTGAGCGAATGTTCAAAATCGAATCGAATCGGGCCCGAGTCAAAGCCGAATCACAACGATTCGACCCCGAAAGGTTCGAAATTTCGAATCGGTCACGATTCGCCACCGAATCTTCCCGGTTAAGTATGCAACTTTAAAAAAGAGCGCACGAGCCGCGTGAGAGCGCCCTGGCAATGAGATGCAGGTTTTTCATACGAAGCACAGACACGACGTCATTTTTTTCATCGGGAGAATTTAAGGAAGGGGGGAGGGGCAAAATTTGATTCGATTCGATTCTTTCGCGAATTTAGAAAGATTCGATTCGAAGAAAATTTGAAGAGATTCGATTCGAATCAAAAAACTTGATTCGCACAGCACTACTCCAGGCCCAGGCTGGAGCTACGGCCAGAGGCATCACCGCGTTGACCGCCGACCATGCGTTCGCTCGGGATGTGTTAGCGCATTTCTCGGGGTTCCCTCTTTTCCATTTTATCTGCGGGCGGCCGAAGTCGAACACGCGGTGGGCGTGTCGCTCGCGAAAACCTTAAAATATTGAGGCACGCAGACTGTTGTTGTGGAGCCTAGGACTGCAGGCAGGGAGGCGGGGGATGGGACGCAGTTTGCACGTCCGTATGCCAGGCGCGGGGACGGGTTGCACAAGGCTTTGTTCGCGTCGGGGAGCAGGCGAGAAGAAGGGGGGGGGGGGGCGGCACAGAGCTGTCGAGCGAATGAGTTTTCCACTATGCGAACACGCGGCTGACTCGCAGAGTCAGTCAGGCCCTCCGACAATGCCGAGAACAACGTGCTCCCGGGAAAAGTATGCTTTTATAACGATTAGCAGAATCCCAATCCCTTGCATTCAGCAAAGTTGTTACTATCTATTGTATCAAGATAAGCTAACCTGGGGGCTGTATCAGAAAAATAAGTTGGACATAGTGGGACGGCGAGGAAATGTCACAGCCACGAAAAAGTTACACAGTGAAATTGAAAAGCAAGTCGCGGCCTTCTTGTTATTGCATTAGTTGGAAACCCTTGTGCGAATTCCGCTCACTTCAGGTGTGTGAATTTAAATTCGCACACTTGGTACGGTGAAGGTGTGAATTCCCCTTCGAATGTCACACACTTGCAGAAATAAAAAAAAAATCACACGGCCACAAGTGTGCGGCATATTCACACACTTTGGTTTTCCTGTGTGGATATAGCTCTCGAGAGCCGTGGCCGGCCGTGCCCGGGACGGTCCGGTCCCAGAGATGATGGCGCCGTCCCTTGGCCGTGCCGCCGGCCCGGGCCCGCCCTGCCCTGCCGGCTCCGTAAACCGGCCCGTAAACACACACTATGTGTTTGTGGAGCGGGGATGCCGCCCTGGCTCCGCCCTGGCTGCGGGCCGTCCCCGCCGCCGCACCGGCCGAGCCCCGCTCCCAAGGCGAGCAAAACACCTCCACAAACACATGACTCCTCCTCCTCCTGCTCCTCCGCCTCCTCCTCCCCGCCAACCATAGAGCGCGACCGTGCCGCCCGCCTGCCCACTAACCGCCTTTACACTCTTTGCCCCGTTACTCACATTTTTATGTAAGTTTCGTAATAGTTGTTGTCTCTTTAGTCATGCCTCTCTCTCTCTCTGACTCGGTGTGTTTTTGTGCTCTCTCTGTTCGCAGGGCGCGCGCGAGGCCTGGCCTGCGCATCCTCGGCGCCGAGGCGAGCTCGGACCAGTGGAACGTAAGCGTGGACATGAACCCCAAGCACACGGTGGCCACCGTCACCGCACTGCGCCGCCCCGCCAACATCGGGGGTCAGGACCAGGAGCAGCAGCCAGCCGACCAGCCCGCCACCACCATGCCAGGGTAAGTAGTCTGCTGCGAAAGGGAAACTATCCTCGTAAAATTACAACATTTGTTGTAATTTTTATTTATTTACAATATATTATGTTGTAAATTTGCGACAACCCATTCTTGCATGGCGATCAATTCCACATCGATGCAAAGTGCTTGCACATTTACTATTTCATACTGTAATTTTACTACAAAAAAGCTTGGAAAATTTTCCTGTAAACCTGGTCCTATATTTTTCAGTAAAGAGGGGAAATAACGAAAAAAGTATAAAGGTGAGCGTTTCCGACGCCACTAAACTGGATGCTAAATTTTGGTTTTTATTTTAAGATTTTTTCCTTTGTTGTTGTTTTCCTTGCTGTGTGTATACAACCCGTCGAGCATGCAGAGTGGAGCGCCCTTCGGGTAGCCTCCCCGCCGGCCGCGGCTGCTCGGCGGGACAGTATCGCTCGGGCCGCAGGCGGCTTGGTTGGCGCCCTGCCTGCCCTGCCTATGCTGCCGCGCCCGCAGCTGCGGCCCAGCAGCAACGCCCCTTCGGACCGTCACTCGCATATTGACGCTTTTAAAAATTGTTGTAAAGTAAGTCGTGAATACGACCAGAGCAATTATGCGAGTGTTGTGCTCGTTACTCGCAATTAGGAGTCGCCAAAGCCGCGCTCGTATTTATGCCGGATCGATTGAAAGCGCGCGCGACTCCCGCCGTGACTCGTTACCAACGCATCAGCCCCTCAGCCGGGCGTTCGCTCGCCTTTCTTTTGTATTCTTTATTTTATCCTCGACTTGGTTTTCTTCCGACCCCCCGCCCTTTCTGCCCCTTCTGGCTCCACCCCTGCCCCCCCCCC
>NW_026267222.1:725669-726719 GCF_000697945.3 Frankliniella occidentalis
TTCTGCCCCTTCTGGCTCCACCCCTGCCCCCCCCCCCTCCCTCGCCTCCAAGAGGGCGATTCAATGAAGCCGGTCCACGGGCTTGGACCTCTAATTAATCCACTTTATTCCGTTTTGATTGCGACGGTCGACTAACTTTGTAGATCGTTACCTCCAGTCATTGCTGCAGGGAGCAAGGGGTTCTGCTACACCCGCCCTGCCCGGCCCTGCCCACCTCTCCTCTCCCTCCGTCTCCGCCCCCCCGCCCTCTCTCTCTCTCTCTCTCTCTGCGGTCGTACTCGGAACAAGACGCCCGGCGGGGGCCAGGCTCTCTCGGCACCGCAGTCACCCGATCGTCCCCTGTAATACAGCGGCTTCGAATCGCTCCGAATAGTCCCTTGCCTTGGCCTCTGATTGCTTCCCTCTTGCAACAACACTACTGGAGAGTAAAAAAGAAAAGCTTCCAAACATTATTGTAAAGATCGACGACGCACCTAAAATTTTACACTTTAAAACTGTTATTTCACGTCACTGAAGGCGAAGTTCATTTTCGTCGCTCCCCTTAAGTGTTGGAGATGAAACATCTCACTATGTGATGGTTTTAGATCGTCCCTTCTCTTGAGCGACGTTCGTAATGCAAATAAAGCAATACTCCAAAAAAGCTCAAATAGCACCGAAAGCAAGCGTCAGTATCCAAACGGAAACAAAAATGGAAGCATCATGCGACTCTCTCCAACGCTCATGATGCCAAATTCTTCCAAAAAAGAATAAAACGCGCAAATTATAACGAAAAATTATGAAAACACAATGACACATCTGACTCGGCAAGCGGCTTGGGTATAAACGACGACTACTCTTCATCTTCTCACATAAAATAAAGTAAACATACGTCATGGCCATGACGTGTTGACACAGAAAACTCTGTGGCCTATTTTGTGATGCCAGTCGGAGGGTCCACAGCAGCGAGGTTCTCTGTGTTGTGCACGCAGTATGTAGTTAGATGCCGCACAGTCCCGCGCGTCGCGGTGGGGGGTCATAGTAACGCTGGCAGGCTGTTTTGCGCCACGAGCT
>NW_026267222.1:726957-728761 GCF_000697945.3 Frankliniella occidentalis
CACACACGCACACACGCACACACTCATACGGACTCACAAGCACTCATGCGCACTCACCTGCAGACACAGGTGATAGCGGAGGAAGCATAAGGGACCCATCACTCTCAGTGGCCTCTGAAAGCGTTGCAACGGAGGGTGACGGGCTTAAAAAGGAACTTAGCTTTTTCTTCGCTATTTCCAGTTTAATTATAAAAGTGCTTTGAAACGTACGTACTTAAAAAAATGTTTCCTTACTTTTCAATCCAACGGCTAAACATAGATTCTCATGCAGATCTTCTAATCGTCAGCAAACTTTAAAAAAAGTTGCTTGAACACGTATATCAGTGTTATTTCTGCCCATTGCTTAGGAAAGTCCTCCCGCATTTTCGTTAGGAAAATCGAGATTTGTATGCGAGGAAGAAGACACCCTTCCCCTAACCAAATGCAAGCCTGCTATTTTTGCTCTATTTCTGCATAACTTTATTGCCGCACGTTGCAACGCCCTCCCCCTCTCCCTCTCTCTCCCTCTCTTCCTCTCTCCCTCTCTCTGTCTCACCCCCTGCACAAATCGTCATTCCCGGGGGCCGCACCTCACTCGCACCCCAAAGCCCCCCTCATCAACCCCCGCGCTGCCCACTCCCGCCCCTCTGCTTGAGCCCTCCCTCAAATAAATCCCCGGCCAGCCCGCCCCTCCGTGCCCCCCACCCCAAACGCTCGCCCCCGCGCCCGCCTCCTCCATTTTCCACTTTCGTCGGCGGTGATGGTGAATTGCTGTTTCGGCATCCCAGCCCGCCCCAGCCCGCCCCTGCGTGCCCCCCCAGGTGCACGGAGGCCCCCAGCACGGCCGCTTGTGGTCCCCGAGTGCCTGCCCCCGCAGTCGGCGCCTACTCGGCCGCAGCCGTCTCCCCCGGTCTGCCCTTTAGCTGCAGTCGCCCCCCACCCCCGGGGCTCCGCAGTCTCTCGTGGAGATGACGGGCTTAAAGTCTCGGCGCGGGCGGCTCCCCCTGCGGTGGCCGCGATGGACAGGCGTAAGCGCTGCGCACGGGCTTCTGTCCACGACGAGGCGTCCACGAGCAGGGGTGTCCACAAGCTGCCCGCCGGAGACCGCTCTCAATCCGCTTCAAATCCCTTTGGTTTATTGTCGGACTGGGGCCCCGGCGCCGGCGTCCCCGCCATAAAAAAATGAGACGCGACAGGGAAACCTCAAATCATAATCGGCGACCCCACTGTCGCCTCTATCTTTCTCTCTCTCTCCCCTCTGCTTCTCGCCCTCCTTCACCCCCAAGGGGGCGCTGCTGCAGCACCGTCGCCCGGTGAGGAGGGCGGGGCGTGGCGGGGCGTGGTGGGCCTGGGCAGGAGGGGAGAGCTGTGGGGCCGGGAGATGAAAGTTGCAGAGAAGATGGAACCAATATCCAGACCTCTAGGTTAGCCCCGGGACCCCGTGCCGGCCGGGGGCCTAGCCCCTCCTGGCCTCCTGCCTCCTCCACGCTCGAGAATTAAGAAACTTGTGTTATCTCGCAGAAATTGCACACCACCTTGTGGGGGGAGCCCTAGAGGGGAAGAGGCTGAGAGGGATCGCGTTCTTTTGCTCGTGTGTGTGTGTGTGTGTGTCCCTCTCCTTTTCGGACCCAGCTCTCTTCCCGTTCCCACTCGCCCAATAAAGTATCTGTAAAGAGGTTCGCCATGAACGGTACCCCACAAAGCCACAACTTTCTCGCGTCTATACTGCCATATTGCAGCCGCCTGTGTGTGGGCTGGGGGAGAGCGGGGCTAGTGTGTGTGAGATGGAACGAGAGAGAGAGAGAGAGAGAGAGAGAGAGAGAGA
>NW_026267222.1:728846-734322 GCF_000697945.3 Frankliniella occidentalis
GGGGGGGGTAACGGGAGGGCCGCGTAAAGCCATCGCGCAAGGGAGGTTTGCGCATTTGCATGCACATTGCACATGCAGGTACCGCATCCTCGTGCTGCAGAGACTGGCTCGGCGCTCGACTGCTCCGGAGGAAAGCTCTCGAGTGGGGTTCTCTCCACAGCTCCAGCGGGCGGCCGCAGAGACCTCTGCTGGAGATGAAGCGGTCCGGCCTTAGAGGGCCTCTCCAGCAGCCGAATACACTATGCTGATGCTGTCGCCCTGCGCCTGACCTGACCCCGCCTCTTATCTCGGCTGATGCCTGAGACCCCCCCTCCACCACCACCACTGGGGTTGCGGCCTGGAGCCTATCCAGCCCTCCGCCCCGACTGCGGGGGCTTGTTCTCCAGTCGTCGAGGAGGTCGTTGTGCTCGTGAGGGGGGCTGGTGGTCGGCCCGTGCCGCCCCCTCCCGCCCCCGTGCGTCCACTTAAAGTTTGGCCGTGGGGTGTGGCGTGGCGTGGCGAGGCGCGGCCGCCCCCCGCCGCCCAGGCCCCGGGGCCGCCTAGCAGGCTGCTGGGCCGAGCCAACTTTGAATGAGATGAACGTGACGCCCTAGACGCGCCCAGGCGAGAGTATGTTCCGCTGCCCCCCCCCCCCCTTTTTGCAATACACATTGCAATCAGCCGGAGAGCCCCTCTGCTGCTGCCGTGCCGCCTAGAAAGCGCTGCCGTCGCTGCTGCAGAAACGTGCGGAAAATGAGTGGTATTATATTTTTTTGGCGCCGGTCTGCTGCGTTGTGTCGGCGCGGCAGCACCCCTCCCCCACCTGGTTTTCCTCTCGGACGCCCGTTATGTCCTCGGGGAGCCCTTATGTTCTGCCGCACTCATTACCCCGGCTATGCAGTGTCTGCCCTCAACCCCCCCTTTCCCCACTCCACCCTCTCCCCCAACGACCTCTTACTTCCCTCTGTTTTCCATTTTCTCACGCGATACCGCGCACATAGAAACTGACGGT
This sequence comes from Frankliniella occidentalis, assembly GCF_000697945.3. Classification (NCBI taxonomy): domain Eukaryota; kingdom Metazoa; phylum Arthropoda; class Insecta; order Thysanoptera; family Thripidae; genus Frankliniella; species Frankliniella occidentalis. The sequence continues at coordinate 729,838 of NW_026267222.1, forward strand.
AAAAATTGTAGTTTTTCCTAAATTTTCTTCATCTAGTGTTAGAAATTGGCGAGAAATTGTTTTACCTGGCATAGGAAAATTTTTCATTGGAAGTGTCCTACATTTACTATCAAGATTGCGATGTCGTACATGTACAGCTTTTTAAATTTACGCGCTCACAAGGACGAACAAGGGTCGTAGCTCGTAGCCAGCGCCTGCTGAGGCTGAGAAGCCCCACCCGGCACGAATCTATACTACGGCCAGTATTGACTTGTTGGCGTGCGGGATGACATTTTTCCATATACCGGTGCTAATGACTCCTGCGTTTCACTTGCCTGACAGAGTGTCGGAGGTGTTCTCCTGGCTGCTGGAGGTCGCCGAGGACTCTTCTGAGCTGTGGGAGGACGCCCGTATCGTCTGGAGCGTCCGCTACGTCCTGGAGGGCAGCGGCGAGGCCGGCGGGGAGGCCGCCCCGGAGCCGTGGCCCTCTCAGCAGCCCGACCTTGGCCAGGACGGCGTGGACGCGGCGGACGCGGCCGAGGCCGAGCCCGTGGCCGAGACGCTGATGCAGGCCGACGGCGTCGCCACGATCGGCGGGGCGGCGGGTGGCTCGGTCGCGCGGTCCAGGCGGCCGAGGTCGACGCATCACCAGGGCGGCCACCACCACCAGGGCCACCAGGGCCACCACGGTCACCACGCCGGCCAGCACCAGGCGCACCAGGGCCACCCAGAGCGGCACCACGGCGAGCTCGTCGAGGAGACTCGGCGGAAGCTCGTTGCCCGCTTCCAGGTGCAGAAGGACGACATCCAGGCCGTGCTGCCGATCTCCAAGGTGAGTCCCACGAAGCGGAGCTAACCCCCCTTTCCCCAGGCCGAGGCTGCGAGCAGTTCTGCGGCAGTTCTAGCAGCCTGGTGATAGCGGAGTTTTAACTTTGTTAACGACACCATCAGGCCCTCCCGGGGCCCAAGTCCCGTCACATTAGGGCGGCCGCCGGGCCGCCAGACGAGCCGAGCCGAGCGGCGTTACGTCAAATCCTCGATGACGTCACGCCGCTTAACTCCGCCAGAGCTGCTGCGTTAGGCTCGGCGTTAGCGCCACTTACAACTTTGAGCAAGATTTGAGCAGCGGGCGTGGAGTGCACCTGCCCCCCTCCCCTAGTACTGCTGCTGCGGTGGTGGTGCCCGGCGTGTCACCCCCCCCCCCAATCCCTTTTCGCCCCCCAGGGGGGTTCAATACAGATTAAATTTTCTCTGCATTACTTTGCCCAAGTCAATAGATAGCCGTCCGCCGCCCCCGCCTTCGGCTGTGGGCTCTGCTGCGAGAAGGGGGTTGAGGGAGGAAGGGGGGTCGCGGCACTGCCGTCGAGAAACTCATTCCCAGATGGCCCTTCTTCAAATCCTGTCGGACGTGCCGGGAAAAGCCAAAAGGAAAAGGGGAAAAAAGAGGAGAGAAAAATAACGTGCCACCTTTTTGTCCGCGCGATGGGAGGGTTGAAAAAAAAGCAAGGGGGTTGGGGGCGGGGGCCTTTTTAGCCGCGTCACCCTGGCCGGTTGGTGATGGATAGATCGCCACGCAGGTTCTACTTCCGGTCAGGTCGCCGCCTAAGACCCCACTTCCGGTCTGCGTGGAGGCGAAGGTGCCATTTCCGTTCAGCGCGGTGAAGGCTGCGAGTGGTGCCGAGAAGTACTGTACCGGCCAACATGGTTCGGACGGTATGCGATTAGAACAATACCATTCAGTGGGGTCGCTCCAAGTGAGGCTGCAAGTCGTATCTCTAGTTTCAGTTTCCTTCCTCCTTTAGTGTTTTTTTCCTTTTTTCGAAAGCGAGCTGTGATGTAGGACTTCACACTTGCGCACTACTTCCCCGGACAGACTTATGGGCCCTTGCACTCTAAAACATCTCGGCCGCGCGCCGCCGCCGGGCTGAGGTGGACCTCCTCGCTGCCCCCGGGCTGGGGTGGGGTGGTGGGGCGGGGGAACATCTCTCGTTCCAACTTTTTCTCCCCTTGAAGGTTTTGAAAGTTTTACTGCGGGATCCTTCCCCGCCGTCCCCTAGCTCTTGCCCCTCTCCACGTGGCGGCGGGAGATCCATCCCCCGGTTTCACTTCCCCTTCCCTCCTGGAGGCTGGACTGGACCACATCCTGGAGCCCTTCAGGGGGTCGGTCGATTGCAATCGGCACATGAGCCACTCATCGCGCAGTCACGGCCGTGCATCTTGTCCTTGGCCCGCTGCCCGACCCCATTTCTGCTGAGCTCGCCTTCCAATTCGTCTGACAGGACGCTAATAGAGGAAACTCCGATTCCTTCCCCGTGATGTGCGGGCTGGAATCTTTCTTGTTTGCCTGGAATTAAAGCCCATCACGATTATTTGCTGTGGTTTTGTAGTTTGGAAACGATTATGACGTTTTAAGTTCACAACATAATTTTGCGCAAGATGCTCCCCCCCCCCCCCCCCCGGGCTTGGCCATCTCGCCGGGCACCCTTCATTTGTTAGGGTTGGGGGCAGAAGGGGAGTCTCTGTGACTTGCTCTGACAAGCGGACAGTTTGGCCGACTGTTTCCAGGCGTCCTACGCTTTGGACTCCAGAGGGAAGGGGGGCCAGGGAGCGGGGTGGGAGAAGCTGGAATGAAGGCAGGGGGATGCCTATCGCCGCTGCCCCCGGTCCGGGCCCCTCCGGGCTCTCCCTGGCGGGGGCTGTGTTGCTATCGAACGAAGGGAACTCTTTTCACCTGCTGGGCTGGGGCGGGGGAGGGTGATCGAGGTCTTTGGCACTACGATAGGTGTTTCCACCCGACTTGATCTTGGACGGAAAATTGGAAAAGGTCAAAACGTTATCAACAGTTAGGTTTCGCAGGGAGATCGGGCTGGCCGTGCGGGGGGGGGGGGTCAGGTTTCCTTGTAACGCTGACCTTAGTTTTTTCAACACCAACATGATGTATTAATTACCGTTGGATGATTAACTATGCTTTTTTGTAGTTCACTATTCAACTTGCAGCACACCGCTGCACACTAGTTTATCAGCGTACGAACTTGCTTAATTCAGCAAACGCAAGCTCACATAGCGCCTGATAGGTAGGCAATATCTTCCCTGCGGTGCATGCGTGTACTGCGGGTTGGCCTACCCCGAGTTTTGCAGGCGCTGAGATCCCGTAATTTTGCCAAATGACTTTTAAAAAAAATGGTCGTTCCTTTTTAAGACCGATGCTCAAAGGTTTCGCGCAATTTTCAGGCGATTTTATACAGCAGGTTAAAAGCGGCTGTGCATTATTGTCGACGCGTTTGAAAAGGTCGAGAAAATGTGGCGAACGAAGTGGTGGAAGAGGGACTAGCCAATCGAATGCGACCGAGTGCCGCCGGCTCGGATCCCGCCGCCCCGTCCCGCGGACCTCCGGACCAATATCCGGCGCTATTAAAAGACTGGCTGCAGGAGGGTGGCGGCGGGGCGGGCAGGGCCGGCGGGGCCGGGCTGCATTCCCACGCTGCGGCCGGCATTCCTGCGGGGAGTCAAAGTATGCGCATTGCATTTGGCACCCGCCGCGCCCAGAGCCAGACAGAGAGAACGAGAGAGAATAAGGAATATTGGACTTGATTCGTCGCTTCCTCGACTTCTCTCTCCCCACCCTCCCCTACCCTCCCCTACCCTCCTATTTCTCCTCCTCTCTCTCTCTCTCCCTCGCTCTCTCGTTTCGCTATGTATAGCCCGCCACTACGTTGACAATGGAACAGTCCTGGATAAATAGAACCAAAACGTCACGCACAGTCGTGAGTGTCGACTTCTTTGAGAATGTCCAACGTTTTGTTTTTACTATTAATGTTGTATCTAGGGGTAGCTCGGCTGCAAGTACTGACCCCGTCGTAATATGTTTGGTTTCCGCCGTTTGTCGTTCTCTGACAATGACAGTAAGGAAAGTACAAAAGTATTGTGAGCGGAAAGCTTAAGATCGACATCTGTGTGTGAGTGCCCTCTCTCTCTATCAGGCCAATTCGGTTCGGCGTGGACATCGGTTGCACGGCACAGCAGCCCAGCACAGCAGCGCCCGGAACCTGACGTTGAATATTGATCGGTCCAGATTGTGACTGATCTCAGCTGCCGCTGTCGAGTGCCGAGTGGCCGCGGAACCCTGTCGCGCCCTCCCGACGACGCACTCTTCATCCACACCACAAGCCTCACCAGAGTGAATGCGGCTAGACTGCTGCGCACTGCGCGCGCAAGCTTTCAAATTGAACTCTGTCCGATTAAATGGGGGAGGGGGGGGGAGACAGACGACGGTCGACGATGATGATGGGGACTTTTGGTGTTATCTGGCAGATCCATCACGGACCCGCTGCCGAGAGACAATGGCGAGAATCCAGTCTCACCCCTTTAGCCTAACCGCAGACTGTGCCATACAACCCTACCGCGTCGCGCCGCACGCAAAAAAATGATTTGCTCGCTTAGCTAAAGTTTAGCTCTCAGAGTTAATTCGTTAGCTGGATTCGGGATAGCTAATAGTTTTAGCTTCTA